>NW_028165306.1:0-27471 GCF_964263955.1 Coregonus lavaretus
CAACTAGAGATGTGTGGGTTAGGGGTTAGCTTCCATAATGGGAGAGACAGACAGGGAGATAGTTTGGGCTCAGACCCCGAGTGGCGCAGTGGTCTGAGGCACTGCATCGCCAGTGCTAGCTGTGCCACTAGAGATCCTGTTTCGAATCCAGCTCTGTCGTAGCCGGCCGTGACCGGGAGACCCATGGGGCGGTGCACAATTGGCCCAGCGTCGTCCAGGGTAGGGGAGGGAATGGCCGGCAGGGATGTAGCTCAGTGGTAGAGCATGGTCTTTGCAACGCCAGGGTTGTGGGTTTGATTCCCACGGGGGGCCAGTTGGAAAAATAAGATAAATAATGTATGCACTCACTAACTGTAAGTCGCTCTGGATAAGAGCATCTGCTAAATGACTAAAATGTAAAAATGACAAGAAATGCTGGAAAAGATATTCAGGTATTTTGGGCTACACTCTTCTCAGTGTGAAAGTAGCCTTAATCCAAACTGAATTGCTCTGTTTCACTATTGTTCCATTGTTTCACTTCACAATTTCAAGGAACTTTAGTGTCAAATGAAGGGTTTTTGGCAGGGTTGGGATTATTGTGGTCCAATCTTGTTCGAGACAGTTTGGTCTTAGCTTCCCTAATGTGACAGACAGACAGACAGGGAGACAGACAGACAGACAGGCAGTCAGACTGGTGCAATAGACAGACATGGAGACAGGCCTGTCATGTCAAATGATGTGCTGGTTGAGGGGAGCATTGGGGGTTGTTGTGGTCCAGTTAAGGACAAACAGTTTTGGTCTTAGCCCTCCATAATGTTTCTATAATGTGAGAGGCAGACAGGGAGACAGGTCATTTCAAATGAGGGGCAGATTGGAAGGGTTGGGAGGGTTGGAGGTTATTGCCTCCAGGACATTGTGGGTGAGAAATGACTATCATATCTCACAGAGTGAAAGGTCAATCTCATCACAGGCTGGTTTAAGGCTTCAAACAATCAGTTGTATGGATACACTGCACTGTATATGTTTGACACTGAAAGTAGACAAGCAAGTAGACAATGCTGTTGGTTAACTATGATTGCTGAAAAAGACAAATATACATTTTGAAATAATATCTAAGCCGTTAACACATTAAAGTGAGAGAAATATGAAAAATGTTAACCAGCCATTGATTTTCATTACTCAGCCATATTGTATAAACACTGTCCAAAATATGGCAGGCGGCTATTAATTAAGAATATTGATAAAACATCAACGAAGCTGGTTCAGCAGGCCACACATTATTAGGAAAGGTTAAGTGCACCGTGCCACCATTTAATTAAAATGTTCTCCTTTTCATCTCTCTCTCTCTCTCTCTCTCTCTCTCTCTCTCTCTCTCTCTCTCTCTCTTTCTCTCTCTCTCTCTCTCTCTCTCTTTCTCTCACTCTCACTCTCTCTCTCTCTCTCTCTCTCTCTCTCTCTCTCTCTCTCTCTCTCTCTCTCTCTCTCTCTCTCTCTCTCTCTCTCTCTCTTTCTCTCACTCTCTCTCACTCTCTCTTTCTCTCTCTCTGTCTGTCTCTCTCTCTCTCTCTAACAGGTACTGGACAGTCCTAGGTAGTTGGGTTATAGAGCACTAAGCTCCACAGAAAAGTTCCCCCTCTTTCTCCCTCCCTCCCTTCCCCACACCACCCTGACCAGCTCCAGACCCCACTGCTCTCTCCTCGCCGCTTCTCTCCTGTCACTGGCAGCATCCCCTTCAGCGTGTGTTTTCAAGATGGATGCCCTCTCGCACGCATTCATCCGGCAGGCGCCCTAGTGCTTTATTATCACATTTTGACAGGCCGGTCCCGCCCCACGTGCCGCCGCGTCGCTCCCCAGACGTATCCCTCGGGACAGCCTCCGCTGAACCCAATCGCAATGTACTAAACGCGCGCCGCGGCTCGAATGCTAATTTACTGTAACCAATGCGCCCAGTCTAGCACCACCAACGGTGCTGAAAGACCTCCTGTCATTGTAGACTGCAGAACCACCCACCCCACCGCTCCACCCAAGTACGGGAACTAACCCCCCCCCACTACGCCCGCCTGAAGTTGACCGTTTTTATTTTCCCGTGTCCATAAAAATCTACATCTCAAATGCTAGTCCGGGGTCCAAGGTTTTGTGGATGCTGACAACCATGATGATTAGGGAGAGAATGTATCTCTGGCTCAGTCTGAAGGGAATGATGACACACTAGATTGAATTGAGGTCTCACTGACTGCAGAGAGAGAGCTGTGATGATGAAGGATGGTGTCTGTTCCCTCTGCAACCTGAGTGGATGAAACATTAAGCCCCCGTAGGATAACGGATGGTACGTTGATGAAACATTAAGCCACCGTAGGATAACGGATGGTACGTTGATGAAACATTAAGCCACTGTAGGATAACGGATGGTATGTTGATGAAACATTAAGCCACTGTAGGATAACTGATGGTACGTTGATGAAACATTAAGCCACCGTAGGATAACGGATGGTACGTTGATGAAACATTAAGCCACTGTAGGATAACGGATGGTATGTTGATGAAACATTAAGCCACTGTAGGATAACGGATGGTACGTTGATGAAACATTAAGCCACTGTAGGATAACTGATGGTACGTTGATGAAACATTAAGCCACCGTAGGATAACGGATGGTACGTTGATGAAACATTAAGCCACTGTAGGATAACGGATGGTATGTTGATGAAACATTAAGCCACTGTAGGATAACTGATGGTACGTTGATGAATCACAGTAGTTATTATCATCGTCATTTATCGCCACTTTTAGCATGAATGTAATTCATCAAATATATTATAGTTTGTTTTGGAATTAGCCTGCCCTTGTCTTCTCTTTGTCATTCAAGTCTTGAAATGTGGTGACATAGCATCTTCATAATGCTGTCATACTATGTCATGACAGTCGATGACAAGTGACATAACACTGATGTTGTCATTGTTCTTGAACTGAAGTAAGAACTGATGAAAACCTCTGGATCTCATGTTTTCCAGTTGGGATTTTAGGGTTGCATTAGAGTTAGGTCCAAAACCAGTGTCTCCCATCCACTTTTGCAGAAGCTGAAATTAAATACAGTCTGAAATGGAATTCAGTCCTAAAATGGAATACAATCTAAAATGGAATATGGTCTGAAATTGAATACAGTCTGAAATGAAATAAGGTCTGTAGGAGCTACAGAACGTACTTCGCTCCTCAGGTAATATGACACACATTACATTACAATGGAACGATTTGATTAGTGTAATGTTAGCTAGCTACATAGTTGTCTTTGTATCAAAGATAAAGGTGTAGTATAGAGAAACTATTGAGGTTAACTAGCCAGCTACATTCGTTCGCAGCGACGCCGTTTTGTAAACAAAGTCAACACCGCAGCCATTGCTAGCTAGCCAACACTACCAGCTAGCAGTACTGTAGCAACTAAATACAATATCATTTTAGCCAGCTACATTAGTTCGCAGCGAAGCCGTTTTTCAAACAAAGTCAACACCGCAGCCATTGCTAGCTAGCCAACACTCCCAGCAAGAAGTACTGTAGCAACTAAATACAATATCATTTTAGTCAATGAGAATTTTGCAACGTAAAGCTTCAGTTTCTGAACATTGGAGATGTGTAGTCCACTTGTGTAGCTAGCATGACTGACTTTGTGCTAGCTAGCCAACGTTTAATTATTTATGCGTTATGAAAGGAACTAGAAACGGACACGAATGATCTGTTTAGTGTGTCAACACACTATTGGTAGTTTGTTGTAACCAATTATTGGTGCTAAACCGTGTGTTATTGGATGCTAGCATGCTAGTTAGCTATGGCGTCATAGGATACGGTGCTCTGGGCGGTTTTCACGGAAGAATAGTTAGTTAGCTGAATAAACTAAGTTAGAGTCTATTCCTAGAAAACATTGAACCGCTGTAGTTTACAACAATTATAATTTCTAAAGTGGAAGTTGGGAGAGTTATATTTGAGTGTTTCAGTGAAAGGTAAGTGAGGGAGGCCCCGCTCTCTCGCTTCCCCAGATGTTTAGTTAATTTTATTCCAATCTCTTTTGCGTTATTGTAACCTTTTCTGTAGCCTGTCAACTATGTGTCTGTCTATCCCTGTTCTCTCCTCTCTGCACAGGCCATACAAACGCTTCACACCGCGTAGCTGCTGCCACTCTAATCAAATCAAATCAAATTTTATTGGCCACATGCGCCGAATACAACAGGTGCAGACATTACAGTGAAATGCTTACTTACAGCCCTTAACCAACAGTGCATACATTTTTTAATAAAAAAGTAAAATAAAACAACAACTAAAAAGTGTTGAGAATAAAAGAACAGTAGGGAGGCTATATATACAGGGGGGTACCGGTGCAGAGTCAATGTGCGGGGGCACCGGCTAGTTGAGGTAGTTGAAGTAATATGTACATGTGGGTAGAGTTAAAGTGACTATGCATAAATAATTAACAGAGTAGCAGCAGCGTAAAAAGATGGGGTGGGGGGGCAGTGCAAATAGTCCGGGTAGCTGTTCAGGAGTCTTATGGCTTGGGGGTAGAAGCTGTTGAGAAGTCTTTTGGACCTAGACTTGGCACTCCGGTACCGCTTGCCGTGCGGTAGCAGAGAGAACAGTCTATGACTTGGGTGGCTGGAGTCTTTGACAATTTTGAGGGCCTTCCTCTGACACCGCCTGGTATAGAGGTCCTGGATGGCAGGAAGCTTGGCCCCAGTGATGTACTGGGCCGTACGCACTACCCTCTGTAGTGCCTTGCGGTCGGAGGCCGAGCAGTTGCCATACCAGGCGGGGATGCAACCAGTCAGGATGCTCTCGATGGTGCAGCTGTATAATTTTTGGAGGATCTGAGGACCCATGCCAAATCTTTTCAGTCTCCTGAGGGGGAATAGGCTTTGTCGTGCCCTCTTCACGACTGTCTTGGTGTGTTTGGACCATGATAGTTCGTTGGTGATGTGTACACCAAGGAACCTGAAGCTCTCAACCTTCTCCACTACAGCCCCGTCGATGAGAATGGGGGCGTGCTCAGTCCTCTTTTTTTTCCCTGTAGTCCACAATCATCTCCTTTGTCTTGGTCACGTTGAGGGAGAGGTTGTTATCCTGGCACCACACGGCCAGGTCTCTGACCTCCTCCCTATAGGCTGTCTCATCGTTGTCGGTGATCAGGCCTACCACTGTTGTGTCATCGGCAAACTTAATGATGGTGTTGGAGTTGTGCCTGGCCATGCAGTCATGGGTGAACAGGGAGTACAGGAGGGGACTGAGCACGCACCCCTGAGGGGCCCCCGTGTTGAGGATCAGTGTGGCAGATGTGTTGTTACCTACCCTTACCACCTGGGGGGCAGCCCGTCAGGAAGTCCAGGATCCAGTTGCAGAGGGAGGTGTTTAGTCCCAGGATCCTTAGCATAGTGATGAGCTTTGAGGGCACTATGGTGTTGAATGCTGAGCTGTAGTCAATGAATAGCATTCTTACGTAGGTGTTCCTCTTGTCCAGGTGGGAAAGGGCAGTGTGGAGTGCAATAGAGATTGTATCATCTGTGGATCTGTTGGGGCGGTATGCAAATTGGAGTGGGTCTAGGGTTTCTGGGATAATGGTGTTGATGTGAGCCATAACCAGCCTTTCAAAGCACTTCATGGCTACAGACGTCAGTGCTACGGGTCGGTAGTCATTTAGGCAGGTTATCTTAGTGTCCTTGGGCACGGGGACTATGGTGGTCTGCTTGAAACATGTTGGTATTACAGACTCAGTCAGGGACATGTTGAAAATGTCAGTGAAGACACTTGCCAGTTGGTCAGCACATGCTCGGAGTACACGTCCTGGTAATCCATCTGGCCCTGCGGCCTTGTGAATGTTGACCTGCTTAAAAGTCTTACCCACATTGGCTACGGAGAGTGTGATCACTCGTCTTGAAGTCTTGTGTCACTGGGCAGCTCGCGGGCAGCTCGCGGGCAGCTCGCGGCTGTGCTTCCCTTTGTAGTTTGTAATAGTTTTCAAGCCCTGCCAAATCCGACGAGCGTCAGAGCCGGTGTAGTACGATTCAATCTTAGTCCTGTATTGACTCTTTGCCTGTTTGATGGTTCTTCGGAGGGCATAGCAGGATTTCTTATAAGCGTCCGGGTTAGAGTCCCGCTCCTTGAAAGCGGCAGCTCTACCCTTTAGCTCAGTGCGGATGTTGCCTGTAATCCATGGCTTCTGGTTGGGGTATGTATGTACGGTCACTGTGGGGACGACATCATCGATGCACTTATTGATGAAGCCAGTGACTGATGTGGTGTACTCCTCAATGCTATCTGAAGAATCCCAGAACATGTTCCAGTCTGTGCTAGCAAAACAGTCCTGTAGCTTAGCATCTGCGTCATCTGACCACTTTTTTATTAACCGAGTCACTGGTGCTTCCTGCTTTAGTTTTTGCTTATAAGCAGGAATCAGGAGGATAGAGTTATGGTCAGATTTGCCAAATGGAGGGCGAGGGAGAGCTTTGTATGCGTCTCTGTGTGTGGAGTAAAGGTGGTCTAGAGTTTTTTTTCTCCTCTGGTTGCACATTTAACATGCTGGTAGAAATTAGGTAGAACAGATTTAAGTTTCCCTGCATTAAAGTCCCCGGCCACTAGGAGCGCTGCCTCTGGATGAGCGTTTTCCTGTTCACTTATGGCCTTATACAGCTCATTCAGTGCAATCTTAATGACAGCATTGGTTTGTGGTGGTAAATAGACAGCTATGAAAAATATAGATGAAAACTCTCTTGGTAAATAGTGTGGTCTACAGCTTATCATAAGATACTCTACCTCAGGCGAGCAAAACCTTGAGACTTCCTTAGTATTTGATTTTGTGCACCAGCTGTTGTTTACAAATATACACAGACCGCCACCCCTTGTCTTACCGGAGTCAGCCGTTCTATCCTGCCGATGTAGCGTATAGCCCGCTAGCTGTATGTTGTCCATGTCGTCGTTCAGCCACGACTCGTGAAACATAAGATATTACAGTTTTTAATGTCCCGTTGGTAAGATAACCGTAATCTTAGGTCATCCAATTTATTCTCAAATGATTGAACATTGGCTAATAGGTTTGATGGAAGAGGCAGTTTGCTCGCTCGCCGTCGGATCCTTACAAGGCACCCCGACCTACGTCCACGATATCTCCGTCTCTTTCTCATGCGAATGACGGGGATTTGGGCCTTGTCGGGTGTCTGTAGGATATCCTTTGCGTCCGACTCGTTGAAGAAAAAATCTTCATCCAATACGAGGTGAGTAATCGCTGTCCTGATATCCAGAAGCTCTTTTTGGTTATAAGAGAAGATGGCAGAAAATTATGTACAGAATAAATTACAAATAACGCGGAAAAACACACATAATAGCACAATTGTTTAGAGGGCTGTAAAACGGCAGCCATCTTCTCAGGTGCTATTCTATACTATAATCTGGTGGTCCCTGCACGCACAACCCACGTGGAGTTCCAGGTCTCCGGCAGCCTCTGGAACTGCCGTTCTGCGGCCAACAAGGCAGAGTTCATCTCAGTCTATGCTACCCTCCAGTCCCTTGACTTCTTGGCGCTGACGGAAACATGGATTACCACAGAAAACACTGCTACTCCTACTGCTCTTTCCTCGTCTGATCATGTGTTCTCGCATACCCCGAGAGCATCTGGTCAGCGCGGCGGTGGCACAGGAATCCTCATCTCTCCCAAGTGGACATTCTCTCTTTTCCCCCTGAACCATCTGTTTATCTCCTCATTTGAATTCCATGCTGTCACAGTCACTAGCCCATTCAAGCTTAACATCCTTATCATTTATCGCCCTCCAGGTTCCCTTGGAGAGTTCATCAATGAGCTTGACGCCTTGATAAGTTCCTTTCCTGAGGATGGCTCACCACTCACAGTTCTGGGTGACTTTAACCTTCCTACGTCTGCCTTTGACTAATTTCTCTCTGCCTCCTTCTTTCCACTCCTTTCCTCTTTTGACCTCACCCTCTCACCGTCCCCCCCTACTCACAAGGCAGGCAATACGCTTGACCTCATCTTTTCTAGATGCTGTTCTTCTACTAATCTCACTGCAACTCCCCTCCAAGTCTCCGACCACTACTTTGTATCCTTTTCTCTCTCGCTCTCCTCCAACAATACTCACTCTGCCCCTACTCAGATGGTAATGTGCCGTCGCAACCTTTGCTCTCTCTCTCTCCCGCTACTCTCTCCTCTTCCATCCTATCATCTCTTCCCTCTGCTAAATCCTTCTCCCTCCGATCTCCTGATTCTGCCTCCTCATCCCTCCTCTCCTCCCTTTCTGCATCTTTTGACTCTCTTTGTCCCCTACCCTCCCGGCCGGCTCGGTCCTCCCCTCCTGCTCCGTGGCTTGACGACTCATCGCGAGCTCACAGAACAGGGCTCCAGGCAGCCGAGCGGAAATGGAGGAAAACTAGACTCCCTGCGGACCTGTCATCTTTTCACTCCCTCCTCTCTACATTTTCTTCCTCTGTTTCTGCTGCTAAGCCACTTTCTACCACTCTAAATTTCAAGCCTCTGCCTCTAACCCTAGGAAGCTCTTTGCCACCTTCTCCTCCCTGCTGAATCCTCCTCCTCCTCCCCCTCCCTCCTCCCTCTCTGTGGATGACTTCGTCAACCATTTTGAAAAGAAGGTTGATGACATCCGATCCTCATTTATTAAGTCAAATGACACCGCTGGTCCTGCTCACATTGCCCTACCCTATGCTTTGACTTCTTTCTCCCCTCTCTCTCCAGATGAAATCTTGCGACTTGTGACGGCCGGCCGCCCAACAACCTGCCCACTTGACCCTATCCCCTCCTCTCTTCTCCAGACCATTTCCGGAGACCTTCTCCCTTACTTCACCTCGCTCATCAACTCATCCTTGAGCGCTGGCTATGTCCCTTCCTTCTTCAAGAGAGCGAGAGTTGCACCCCTCCTCAAAAAACCTACACTCGATCCCTCCGATGTCAACAACTACAGACCAGTATCCCTTCTTTCTTTTCTCTCCAAAACTCTTGAGTGTGTCGTCTCTAGCCAACTCTCCTGCTATCTCTCTCAGAATGACCTTCTTGATCCAAACCAGTCAGGTTTCAAGACTGGTCATTCAACTGAGACTGCTCTTCTCTGTGTCACGGAGGCTCTCCGCACTGCTAAAGTTAACTCTCTCTCCTCTGCTCTTATCCTTCTAGACCTATCTGCTGCCTTTGATACTGTGAACCATCAGATGCTCCTCTCCACCCTCTCCGAGTTGGGCATGTCCGGCGCTGCTCACTCTTGGATTGCGTCCTACCTGACAGGTCGCTCCTACCAGGTGGCGTGGTGAGAATCTGTCTCCGCACCACGTGCTCTCACCATTGGTGTCCCCTATGGCTCAGTTCTAGGCCCTCTCCTATTCTCTCTATACACCAAGTCACTTGGCTCTGTCATATCCTCACATGGTCTCTCCAATCGTTGCTACGCAGACGACACACAATTAATGTTCTCCTTTCCCCCTTCTGATAACCAGGTGGCGAATCACATCTCTGCATGTCTGGCGGACATATCAGTGTGGATGTCGGATCACCACCTCATGCTGAACCTCGGCAAGACGGAGCTGCTCTTCCTCCCGGGGAAGGACTGCCCGCTCCATGATCTCGCCATCACGGTTGACAACTCCATTGTGTCCTCCTCCCAGAGTGCAAGGAACCTTGGCGTGACCCTGAACAACACCCTGTCATTCTCCGCCAACATCAAAGCGGTGACCCTATCCTGCAGGTTCATGCTCTACAACATTCGCAGAGTACGACCCTACCTTACACAGAAAGCGGCACAGGTCCTAATCCAGGCACTTGTCATCTCCCGTCTGGATTACTGCAACTCGCTGTTGGCTGGGATCCCTGCCTGTGCCATTAAACTCCTACAACTTATCCAGAACGCTGCAGCCCATCTGGTGTTCAACCTTCCCAAGTTCTCTCATGTCACCCCGCTCCTCCGCACACTCCACTGGCTTCCAGTTGAAGCGCGCATCTACTACAAAACCATGGTGCTTGCCTACGGAGCTGTGAGGTGAACGACACCTCCTTACCTTCAGGCTCTGATCAGACCCTACACCCAAACGAGGGCACTACGTTCATCCACCTCTGGCCTGCTAGCCCCCTCTACCTCTACGGAAGCACAGTTCCCGCTCAGCCCAGTCAAAGCTATTCGCTGCTCTGGCACCCCAATGGTGGAACAAGCTCCCACACGACCACCTTCCGGAGACACTTGAAACCCTACCTCGTTAAGGAATACCTGGAATAGTATAACAGTAATCCTTCTACCACCTAGTCTGAAATGAAATAGTTTGAATACAGTCTGAAATGGAATACAGTCTGAAATGGAATACAGTCTAAATTGGAATACAGTCCTAAAATGGAATACAGTCCTAAAATGGAATACAGTCTCAAATGGAATACAGTCTGAAATGAAATAGTTTGAATACGGTCTGAAATGGATATAGTCTGAAATGAAATAGTTTGAATAAAGTCTGAAATGCAATACAGTCTAAATTGGAATTCAGTCCAAAATGGAAAACAGTCTGAAATTGAATACAGTCTGAAATAGAATAGTCTGAAATGGAATACAGTCTAAATTGGAATACAGTCCTAAAATGGAATACAGTCTGAAATGAAATAGTTTGAATACAGTCTGAAATGCAATACAGTCTAAATTGGAATTCAGTCCAAAATGGAAAACAGTCTGAAATGGAATACAGTCTGAAATGGAATGCGTTCTGAAATGTACTCTAATCTGAACCTAAGGCCTACCATTCAGCAGCTGATAGATTGTGGCGTCAGGTATTTCCCTGGAGCACCAATGCTCTCCTTAGATCCTCTCAAGTGTTTTCGCTATATGGCTCAGTGGCGAGGTCTTCTGGAATCTTGACCAATTAGCATTCACTATGACATATGGTAGATCACATCCGTTTGATCAAAATTGGTTGAAATGTACCGCGAAGCTGTATCGTCTTGAATTAGAATTCATCAGAGGATTCTGAATAATTTTCCACCTGTCTCATCGCACTGTATCTTCATTTTCTCTTTCTCCTCCCCTCGTTTATGGTGGAATATGTCAAAATGTCAGTTAGAAAGTGGAGGGAAAGTGGGAGAGATCGTATAGCATATGTACAATGTAAACTGTCGTTGTAGTTGTTTGTATGTCTTTTTTAAATGAAGAAATGTCATCAGCCAGGAAATCTTGTTTTCCCCTTCTCACTCAATAAGTGAGCAATTCAACAACTGTGTGCATTGACTATATCTCCAGAAAGTCCTATTTTACCAGTACTTCTCCCCAACCTTTGGCCTGAAAATAATAGATTTTGAGCAGACAATTGCCAACGCAAACGTGGGGCTGTTATCTCTTGTGAGCTGAATACTATTTTTGTGGAATCAACATACCACCCCCTTCTTCCCCTCTCCCCACCCCACAAAATTGGATAATCCTCATTTAGGTCTGGTGTTTACCACAGTGGTGCGGTGCTTTAACCAATTAATTGGTAATTCATTCCAGACCCCCTCGGCCCCCCACTTCAGCTACTCCCCGTACCCCACTCCACCACCACTGCTTCCCATCCTCATTTTGCGGGGGCCCTGCATTTGGTCAAATTGCCCCTAAACCCAGAGCTGTTGTAATTTGTGGAGAGGGCTGCAGAGTGGGTGCTTTGAAGAAGGGAGGAAAAGGAGGAAAAAGTAAGAAAATCAACAGCAGGGGTGGCGATGTCATTGGGTATGCGGGCAATCAGAGGAGAGGAGAGGTGAGAGGTGGGGAAGGCTGAGGGGTGAGGAGGGGTGAGGCTGTGTTAAGTGCTCTCAGCGAGGAGTTGAGTCCCCCCCCCCCCCCTCCGGTCGCCAGCCTTGCTCTCGGCAGTCAGATCCCCTTTGAAGTAATTACCCTTTAACCTGGACAAGCTCATCAGACCCACTCACACACACACACACACACACACACACAGAAAAGACTGCAAAACGCTAGAGGGGAAGAAGACAAGGAGGGAAAGAGGAGGAGGGGGGAGTAAACAAAACAAGACTGATATGTCACCTGGTCCACCTTCTATCCAGAAACAGATATTATTGAACGACGGCTCTATTGTGTTAGCACTGTGGGGGTGGTTAGCTGTAAACAGTCCCCTAGCTACATCTGTTGTTGTGGTGGTGGTTAGCTGTAAACAGTCACCTAGCTACATCTGTTGTTGTGGTGGTGGTTAGCTGTAAACAGTCACCTAGCTACATCTGTTGTTGTGGTGATGGTTAGCTTTAAACAGTCACCTAGCTACATCTGTTGTTGTGGTGGTGGTTAGCTGTAAACAGTCACACAGCTACAACTGTTGTTGTGGTGGTGGTTAGCTGTAAACAGTCACCTAGCTACATCTGTTGTTGTGGTGGTGGTTAGCTTTAAACAGTCACCTATCTAAAACTGTTGCTGTGTTGGTGGTTAGCTGTAAACAGTCACCTATCTACAACTGTTGCTGTGTTGGTGGTTAGCCGAAAACAGTCACACAGCTACAACTGTTGTATGACTGCTGCTATTGTGATTTATACACAGAATAGTGGTTTCTCTGTGGTCTCAAGGTTGCTTTAAGTGAGATCTTAAATCATGTCACATATATCTAATAGACAGTATTATGTCAATATTCTACATCTCCCAAGGCCTCAGTGCATCTATGACATAAGACATACAAACATAATGTATTATGCTTCTAGGTTTTGGAATTGCAGAGACCACCATAGATACTTAACAAAGAAATAGACCTCTGTGTATATAGCTATATGTATAATAATATAATATAAATGTATACTGTATACGAATGTGTATATGTGTGTGTGTTTGTATGTGCGCATACATTTATGTGTCTATATGTGTGTGTGTATATATATGTATATAAGTAAAATGTGTGTGTGTTTATGGAATTTGGCTCCCACACACACACTGCCATCCATGCGTTGGTTACTCCTGGACTGACAGAGGTCTGTGCAGCTAATCTTTATGCACTCTGTGACCTCCTCACTGCAAACCCTGCTAAATATATTATTCCCATGGGGCTTTCATTGCTGCTTGGTGTCAGAAATCAATATGTATGAGGCACGTAGATGGGAATTTCTAATAGATCTCCGCGGCCCCGCGCTGCTCTTCAATATCTGCCTGGCGCTATTAGTGCCGGCTCAGTGGCAGTGAAATAACCGAGATAATCTTTTAAGGTACCTTTCTTAAGGTGGAACGGCGACGTTGCCAGGTCTCTTTCTCTTTTGCATCTGAATGCCTGAAGGTTTTTTATGGACGTGGGTGTGTTTGTGCAGTGATACATGGCAACATGTTTTATCATGATTTGAATTTGATCTTCGATGTTGATAGTTTGTGGTTTTGTGTTTGTAGTCAATTTTTTGGGTGGAAATATTGTTATACATACAGTAATTTTACCTTCCCACCTAACGAGAAAGCGTAGACTTTTACAGGCTCAGGATATCACCCTCCTCCGCATCCACCTGTGTTTAAATGAGGTAATATGGTATAGCCACATACACAGCATATTATATAAACACACACACACACACACACAGACTGAAAACCATAATTTACACAAACAGACAGAGCGACAAATGGAAAGCCAGTAAAAAAACACTCTCATACACACACACAAACACACACACATTCAACATGCAAACTGTAGACATACATATTACCTTTTTATAATTTATGCTGAGAAAGATTAAAAAGGAAAACTAAACGTAATATTTGTGTGTGTGTGTCTCTCTCTGTATGTGTGTGTCTGGAGGGATGTGCCACAGTGCTAATTGCCCATATTCCTAATGCAGGGATGATTTGCTGCAGCACTTAGCCGCAGCACATAGGAGACGGAGTCTTGCTCCTTCTCTCTCTCTCCTCTCTCTCTCTCTCTCTCTCTCTCTCTCTCTCTCTCTCTCTCTCTCTCTCTCTCTCTCTCTCTCTCTCTCTCTCTCTCTCTCTCTCTCTCTCTCTCTCTCTCTGCTCTCTTTTCTTTCTCTCTCTCTCATCTCTCTTTTCTTTCTCTCTCTTTCCCCCTACACCATAGAAGAAGAGACATCCGGCTTCAGCAGACAGTTAGGGGATTGGAGGAGGCGGAGGAGGGGAGCAGAGGGGAGTGGAAGGGGCTAGAGCGAGGGAGGGAAAGGAGGACGAGAGAAAGGAGGAGAGAAGTGAGGAAGGAAGGAAGGAAGGAAGGGAGGGAGGGAGGAAGGAAGGAAGGAAGGAAGGAAGGAAGGAAGGAAGGAAGGAAGGAAGGAAGGAAGGGAGGGAGGAAGGAAGGAAGGAAGGAAGGAAGGAAGGAAGGAAGGAAGGAAGGAAGGAAGGAAGGAAGGAAGGAAGGAAGGAAGGAAGGAAGGAAGGAAGGAAGGAAGGAAGGAAGGAAGGAAGGAAGGAAGGAAGGAAGGAAGGAAGGAAGGAAGGAAGGAAGGAAGGAAGGGCGGGAGGGGGCGGAGGGAGGGAGGGGAGTTGGCTCTGAGCTCAGACAGCGTGAGGTCCCTGGGGAAAGAGAGAGGCTGAAATTATTCTACGGTCATGGGCTTTTTTCCCATCCCCTCCCCTCCCTCTTTCCCTCCCGCTTTCCCTCCCTCCCTCCATCCATCTCACACGGCGAGGACCACTGAGTATAATCCTCCACCGCTCAGCCCAGCTCGTATATCTCTCTGCCGTCCCTGAGACAAAGGTTATCACTCCCCCACCGCACGGTTGGCCGGCGGCTGTAGAACCACTAACCACATCCTGGGCTGGTATACATTAAAACAACAGGAACAATCCTATAGAATATTATAATACTAATTATGATATTAGTGAAAATGCTTATGAATTGTTAATGAAAAGCATGATTAATTACACCCACAATCATATGATCACCACGAGAATAACAAATAGATATTGTTGTACTATATATTAGCCATAATGCTGATTAATGTGTTATTCTTTTGATGCTACATTTTAAATCCCAGGTAGGTAGCCTACCGCTGTGGTTTAATTCATCTCCATTGTTGACTCAGTGGCCTGCCAGAGCGTGTAATTCTCCTCATTCAGAGTGGGAGAGTGCCTCCTCACCTCCTCTACTCCTTCCCTCTCTCACCGAGCCACAAACCTTCAGCGATGAGACCCCTCCATATTCCTCTCTCTCTCTCTCTCTCTCTCTCTCTCTCTCTCTCTCTCTCTCTCTCTCTCTCTCTCTCTCTCTCTCTCTCTCTCTCTCTCTCTCTCTCTCTCTCTCTCTCTCTCTCTCTCTCTCTCTCTCTCTCTCTCTCTCTCTCTCTCTCTCTCTCTCTCTCTCTCTCTCTCTCTCTCTCTCCATGTTAAGCCTCTATACGGCTCAGTCATTACCTGGCGTTGTCCGAGGCACTTGATACCATTTCTCTTTAAGGATAGACTTAGAAAGAAATTCAGATTCATTGCACCTCTTTTCCTATGCCTCAGAGAGAGAAAAAGAGAGAGGCACACACACACACACACACGCACACACTCACACTCACACACACTCATTAGACTAGGGTCAGAGAGGCAGGATCGACAGAGGAGGGGAAGTAACAGTTAGGATTGGGATATGAAGACACAGCTCAGTGAGTGGCTCAACGGGGAAGAGAAGGATGGAGACAGAGAAAGGGGGATGGGAAAAGAAAGAGAGATGGAGAGGAGGGGGAAAGAAAGGAGCAGGAGATGGCGAGAGATAGAGAGGGAGACTGGGGGAAGAGAGGTAGAGAAAGAGAGAGAAAGACAAACCCACCCGATTGGAGACCCTGCTGCCCTGGCAGGCTGTCTTGGTGTTAGATACGGCAGTGTTAGCCAGGGCCACGCTCCCCTCGCTCTGCTCATCACCATAATGACCTCCCCCAGGTATAAGTACACAGGGACACGCTGCCACCACACACGCCGCACGCCACCACCGGGGGCACTGCGCCAGGGACGGCAGACGGCAACCAGTCAGGGAGCAACAGAAGGGGGGATGGATGGAGGGGATGGATAGAGGAAATGAGAGGGGGAAGCAGGGGGGCTTCTGAGAGACAGGTGTCATGGCAGAAGGGGGGGTGACTAATTACACAAGGTCTCTCCCTCTATTAGGAGCTGGTTGTGACTGGCTGTTTAACAATACAGTAGAAAGACCGTGTTGCTACGATGTCCTGATGCATTATCCGTATATTTAGACTGATTTGTGTATTTTTTGGACCTTTTTCTAATCAATGGTATGACATCAATGGGATAAACCTAAACCTGAACCTGAACTTAAACCTGCACTTGAAGCTGAACCTGAACTTGAACCGTGTGTGTGGATAGGTTATACAGGCATCTTCCTTTTCCTTATAGTGGGAGGTACAGTCGCTTGTGAAAGTATTTACCCCCCTTGGCATTTTTCCTATTTTGTTGCCTTACAACCTGGAATTAAAATTGATTTTTTGGGGGGTTTGTATCATTTGATTTACAGAACATGCCTACCACCTTGAAGATGCAAAATCTTTTTTTGGGTGAAACAAACAAGAAATAAGACAAAAAAACAGAAAACTTGAGCGTGCATAAATATTCACCCCCCCCCCAAAGTCAATTATTTGTAGAGCCACCTTTTGCAGCAATTACAGCTGCAAGTCTCTTGGGGTACGTCTCTATAAGCTTGGCACATCTAGCCACTGGGATTTTTGCCCATTCTTCAAGGCAAAACTGCTCCAGCTCCTTCAAGTTGGATGGGTTCCGCTGGTGTACAGCAATCTTTAAGTCATACCACAGATTCTCAATTGGATTGGGGTCTGGGCTTTGACTAGGCCATTCCAAGACATTTAAACGTTTCCCCTTGAGAGTTACTTTAGCAGTATGCTTAGGGTCATTGTCCTGCTGGAAGGTGAACCTCTGTCAGAGTCTCAAATCTCTGGAAGACTGAAACAGGTTTCCCTCAAGAATTTTCCTGTATTTAGCGCCATCCATCATTCCTTCAATTCTGACCAGTTTCCCTGTCCATGCCGATGAAAAACATTCCCACAGCATGATGCTGCCACCACCATGCTTCACTGTGGGGATGGTGTTCTCTGGGTGATGAGAGGTGTTGGATTTGCGCCAGACATAGCATTTTCCTTGATGGCCAAAAAGCTCAATTTTAGTCTCATCTGACCAGAGTACCTTCTTCCATATGTATAGGGAGTCTCCCACATGCCTATTGGCGAACACCAAACGTGTTTGCTTATTTTTTTCTTTAAGCAATGGCTTTTTTCTGGCCACTCTTCCGTAAAGCCCAGCTCTGTGGAGTGTACGGCATAAAGTGGTCCTATGGACAGACACTCCAATCTCCGCTGTGGAGCTTTGCAGCTCCTTCAGGGTTATCTTTGGTCTCTTTGTTGCCTCTCTGATTAATGCCCTCCTTGCCTGGTCCGTGAGTTTTGGTGGGCGGCCCTCTCTTGGCAGATTTGTTGTGGTGCCATATTCTTTCAATTTTTTAAATAATGGATTTAATGGTGTTCCGTGGGATTTTCAAAGTTTCTGATATTTTTTTATAACCTAACCCTGATCTGTACTTCTCCACAACTTTGTCCCTGACCTGTTTGGAGAGCTCCTTGGTCTTCATGGTGCTGCTTGCTTGGTGGTGCCCCTTGCTTAGTGGTGTTGCAGACTTTGGGGCCTTTCAGAACAGGTGTGTATATACTGAGATCATGTGACACTTAGATTGCACACAGGTGGACTTTATTTAACTAATTATGTGACTTCTGAGGGTAATTGGTTGCACCAGATCTTATTTAGGGGCTTCATAGCAAAGGGGGTGAATACATATGCACGCACCACTTTTCCGTTCATTATTTTTTAGAATGTTTTGAAACAAGTTATGTTTTTAATTTCACTTCACCAATTTGGACTATTTTGTGTATGTCCATTACATGAAATCCAAATGAAATCCATTTAAATTACAGGTTGTAATGCAACAAAATAGGAAAAATGCCAAGGGGGATGAATACTTTTGCAAGGCACTGTATACTGAAATGAACTAATGTTCTGTTGAGAGATAAAGGACAAATGTAAGGAGACACAAGGATGGTAGACATGTGCAATGTGTGGAAAGACAGTATTAATAACCAAAAAACAAAAGGTTGAATAATATTCATCCTAATAATATTAAAATGACTGGATTGCATTTAATTTAATGTAATGTGTGCATACTATAAATAGGTTGATTTAGATTTTTTTTAAACTGTTTTTTAATTGAGAAGAGGATATCTTAACTCGATGGATTTACATAAAGCTTGGATTAACTAGACCACAAATGCGATTGAAATATATTTTGGCAATGGCTTTCATAAACCTCAACATTTAAATGTTTGTTTATCAAAAACATCCCCTATTTTTACATCAACAATGAATCTATTCTATCATGACTACATACGTGATCCTTAACAATCATCGATCGAGCATTAGATAGACATCCACTGAAAACCCCCAATTGGCCGAGGTCAAGCAGGAAGCAGGAAATCAATAGTCATGAAAGGCTCCATGACAACCAATTTTCCCTCAGCCTAAACGCATGGACCCAACATACATCAAAATGGATAGAGGATGATCGCGAAAATAAAGACGGAGTAGTGAGTCTGAGACAGTATAAAACTTTTACTCGTGCTAAATGAACTATTCTGCATTGGGTGGAAGTGTGTGTGTGTGGTCCTGATTACAAACCATGGTACTGTGTCTTCTTAAGGACTGTGATGTCATAACGTCAGGAACTATCCCATGTCACGTACACTGGACTCTCCAGTGTGTGAGGGTTGCCAGGTCTGTCGTACACTGTCCTACGCTGTGACTGGGTGAGAGGTGGTGTTGACCCTGTGTAGTTCCCTCTGCTTCTCCTGAAACTGGCAACACTCCAGAGCGGCCAAGCCGACGGAGCTCATTTGGGCACGCTCCTACAGAGCCGTACATCTGCACCCCTGCACCTGTTCACAGTAACCCCTCCCTCTCACACCCCTACCCCGGTAACCAGGTAACGGGAGCAGGCGCCAAAGGCACCAGCCAGCCAGGGTTACTGCTGTAACAGTCAGGTGGTGTGCTGCATATGATAAGGAGAGAGAGAGAGAGACAAACACACACACACACACACACACACACACACAGAGACAGTGTGTTTGTATGTGTGTGTGACCGAGAGAGATATTTGTGTGTGTGTGAGTGAGAGAGACAGAGAATAAAGAAAGGTAAAAAGTATGAAGGATTTTTGCTGATTAAAGTGTATCTAAGCCTGTTGTATCTCAGTCCCAAGACACTGTTCCTTTCCTCCCCAATGTCCTTATTTATCACCAAAACAACAGCCACAAAGCTTATTTATCACCAAAACAACAGACACAAAGCTTATTTATCACCAAAACAACAGACACAAAGCTTATTTATCACCAAAACAACAGACACAAAGCTTATTTATCAGCAAAACTACAGACACAAAGCTTACCAAGACTGGAGGACCACAACACTGTGTCTCTGTGGCCTCTAGATTAGCAGTCTGACTGGTTGGTATCAGACATCAGACCAGCGTCACACTGTGCTGTCTACCAGACCAACACATCTCCCTCTCCTCCTCCCTCCTCCCATGCTCCTCTCTTCTCTCTCTCTCCTCAGTGTATGTCCGTCTTGCCTGTTTCCCCTTTAAAAGGCGAACGCAGGCGGGTAGCGGCGTCCGTGGCGCTCCTCTCGACGCGTGGGCCCAACTTCTCACCTTGGAAACGGAGGATGGGCATGCGTGGCGCGCTTTGATGGCTTAATTATCGCTGTGGAAACAGGCAAGGGCCAGACAGAGAGAGAGGGAGGGAGCGAGAGAGGGAGAGAGAGAGAGAGAGAGAGAGGAAACCCACAGACACAGCCAGGTAAAGGCCCCAGTAGCCATGCTAACGGGGCTGAATAGGCATGTGAGTGATCGTTGGCATCGTTAGCTCCCCATCAGGCCTTTGTGTGTGACTGAAGGAGAAAGGAAGGGGTTTGTTTGAGGGTCTTTATGTCTCTATACATTAGCTGCATGTGTCCTTATACGCCCAATTTCGCTCCCTTCTGTTTGTTTGAAATTGCTGCTTCGTCTAGTAATAAAGAGCCTAAAGGAAAAGACTGTGAGGCTTCAATATCAACAATACACCACTAGAAATAAGTCTCCTTTAGGCACTCGTTCCTTTGTGTTCAATGTATTGTTCATTTCATTTCTAATGTCATTACACTATGAATTGAAGATCCTATGGCCTTAGATATTATACTACATCCATGCTGTGGATACGATACGTATTTTATTTAAACCTTTATTTAGCCACCTGGTTAAACCCGGTTAAAGCTATGGAGGGTTTGTAAATCAGATTGGCTGCTAATGATTTGTACATTTGCCTAACGAGGTAACATTTACACTACCGTTCAAAAGTTTGGGGTCACTTAGAAATGTCCTTGTTTTTGAAAGAAAAGCAATTTTTTTGTCCGTTAAATAACATCATATTGATCAGAAATACAGTGTAGACACTGTTAATGTTGTAAATGGCTATTGTAGCTGGAAACAACTGATTTTTAATGGAATATCTACATAGGCATACAGAGGCCCAAACACCAGTCTCAACGTCAACAGTGAAGAGACGACTCCGGGATGCTGACCTTCTAGGCAGAGTTGCAAAGAAAAAGCCATATCTCAGACTGGCCAATAAAAAGAAAAGATTAAGATGGGCAGTCTGAGATATGGCTTTTTATTTGCAACTCTGCCTAGAAGGTCAGCATCCCGGAGTGACCTCTTCACTGTTGACGTTGAGACTGGTGTTTTGCGGGTACTATTTAATGAAGCTGCCAGTTGAGGACCTGTGAGGCGCCTGTTTCTCAAACTAGACACTCTAATGTATTTGTCCTCTTGCTCAGTTGTGCACCGGGGCCTCCCACTCCTCTTTCTATTCTGGTTAGAGCCAGTATGCGCTGTTCTGTGAAGGGAGTAGTACACAGCATTGTACGAGATCTTCAGTTTCTTGACAATTTCTTGCATTAAATAGCCTTCAATTCTCAGAACAAGAATAGACTGACGAGTTTCAGAAGAAAGTTATTTGTTTCTGGCAATTTGAGCCTGTAATCGAACCCACAATTGCTGATGCTCGAGATACTCAACTAGTCTCAAGAAGGCCATTTTTATTGCTTCTTTAATCAGCACAACAGTTTTCAGCTGTGCTAACATAATTGCAAAAGGGCTTTCTAATGCTCAATTAGCCTTTTAAAATGATAAACTTGGATTAGCAAACACAACGTGCCATTGGAACACAGGACTGATGGTTGCTGATAATGGGCCTCTGTACGCCTATGTAGATATTCCATTAAAAATCAGCCGTGTCCAGCTACAATAGCCATTTACAACATTAACAATGTCTACACTGTATTTCTGATCAATTCTATGTTATTTTAATGGACCGAAAATTTGCTTTTCTTTCGAAAACAAGGACATTTCTAAGTGACCCCAAACTTTTGAATGGTAGTGTACGTGTCGGTTGCCTGTAGGTTAGAATAAAGGGGGATATACCTAACTAGAGCACATGAAGACCCCAAACATGTTGTCCTCCCTTGTATAGAATTGACTGCCCAGGCTGTACTGTAGCCTATGTTACAGTTTACAACATATTACGAACCATTTTATAAATTGTTATATTTGTTTGATTTAATATAGACAGAGGTTGTTCCCACTATGATTGTCTGAATGGTTCTTATTACATTTTACATTTTAGTCATTTAGCAGACGCTCTTATCCAGAGCGACTTACAGTTAGTGAATATATTTTTTTTTTTTATACTGGCCCCCCGTGGGAATTGAACCCACAACCCTGGCGTTGCAAACACCATGCTCTATCAACTGAGCTACATCCCTGCCGGCCATTCCCTCCCCTACCCTGGACGACGCTGGGCCAATTGTGCGCCGCCCATGAGTCTCCCGGTCGCGGCCGGCTGCGACAGAGCCTGGATTCGAACCAGGATCTCTAGTGGCACAGTTAGCACTGCGATGCAGTGCCTTAGACCACTGCGCCACTCAGGAGTACCATTATTTTACATACAACATTTACAGTATATGTGTGTTGTAAACACACCAATAAAATTACTCTGACGTATTTCATATGAATTTCATTGGACATTGAGGTACGTTCTTGATGTTGTTACAATATGCGTTTCACACCGACATGTGTCTAGAGATGTGAGATTTGATATTATAATTTGCGTATAATCTCATCAAAAATGATTTCAGGCTCCCAACCTAAACCTATTTCATATCTGATAACAAAAATATGTCAAATTCACTGATGTTTCTTGGAAAACGGACGGTTTTCTTCCCAGAATGTACCTTTGTTCGTAACCTTACGCCACTCTCTTTTTGTGTTACTCTGAATATTTGTAGCAAATCTGAATAACCTTAGAAAAAAAAAAATATTTCTCATGGTCAACCCGGAATTCATCCTAAACTTTTTCATTAATTATGCAACATAATTGCTCCAAATCTTATTATCAAGCATCTTTTCTCCTAATATTAATATGAAACAGTTCAACAATAGCCAGCTTTATCACTAGGACCTGGTGATAAAGTATGTGACCCAACTAGATAAAACTCTGGGCCCTATTCATCACGGAACCCCCTCCGTTAGTAAAAGTGGTGAAAGTCCTAAACTGTAGCGGAATGTCAGCAGGGGGGAAGCGAACCATTTATCTTCGGAAATAGGGGGTGCCTTCTGTTTCCCACAGAGGGGGGGTTGAAGGTGTTGGGTCGAGCTCAGTTTAATTGAAGATTATCTGCTTAATTACTCAAGCACAGCCAGCGCTAAACAGTGTGTGTGTGTGTGAGAGTGTGAGATGGTGTGTGTGTGTGTGTGGGCTTGGATTAAGAAACTGTCCATGTAGCAGAGACCTTGGGGTCTGGCACTGCGCTCAATTAGAGAGAGAGGGCCCTGATCCTCCTCCCTCCTCCTCCTCTCTCCTCTCCTCTCCTCTCCTCTCCTCTCCTCTCCTCTCCTCTCCTCTCCTCTCCTCTCCTCTCCTCTCCTCTCCTCTCCTCTCCTCTCCTCTCCTCTCCTCTCCTCTCCTCTCCTCTCCTCTCCTCTCCTCTCCTCTCCTCTCTCTCGCTAACTCACCTGAACTGCATGCTAAGAGATGGATGGGTCATAGCACATACACGCATGCAAACATGAACATCCAAACATTTGCACGCACACACGTACACAAACACTTGTATGCATATATGCCACACACACACGCACACACGCATGCACGCACACAGATACACACACACAGACATACACTCTTTCATACAAATTGACACGTTTTAGGGTTTCTCTCTCCATCTCTTCTTGTACACTGATGGGAGATGTTGAAAACGGACTGACTCCTCCCCCTCTCCGCCTCTCTCTCTGGTAGATGGCTTATTTACACCATCAACCACCACGGCACCTTGATGGTGGCAGACTGCTATTGGTTGACCTAAATAATGCCTCATCCAGCCATTCCCCGCCTGACACTCATGTTTATCTGGCCTCTGGACACTGACAGGGGGATGGAAGGATGGAGGTAAGGGGGTTTTGATACAGTGGAGACCGAAAGGTCCTTTTGTCTGGGTTGACCCTAGTGCTGAGGCGAGGCCAGGGGGGTCACATGATACCCCCCTCCTCCGACCTCCTACGCCAAGGCCCCTTTCTTCATCTCCTCGACCTCTACCTCATCCCTCTTTCCACCCACGCCCCCCTCCGATCATCCTTGGTTCCTCGGCTCGTGTCAGCGAGACACTGAGGGATGGGGCGAGCGCGTGCCATGGCTACGGACACATGCTGGGAATCCAAGGTTAGCTAGGCTGAGTCAGGCTCGGTGTGTATTTCTCCCATACAAGATGACCATGACCTCCTGTGATCTCCTGTATGAAAGCCCATGCTTGTAAAGGACTTGAAGACCATTTCATCGAGGCTAGATCATGAATATCAATAACAAAGTCACGTTCTTTTACATGTATTTTTAGTCATATAATCTATGTAACCTTGTCATATAACCACAGTTATAAAAACAGATGTCTTTGCTGTTCTATTCTCATACATTTCTATGACTATAACATCGGTCCCAGAATGTTAGATACGGTTTCACATCTCCGTCTCCTTCAGTGTTACTTTGTCCCGTGTGGCTCAGTTGGTAGAGCATGGCACATGCAAGGCCAGGGTTGTGGGTTCAATTCCCAAGGGGGAACAGTACAAATGAAAATGTATGCACTCACTACTGTAAGTCGCTCTGGATAAGAGCGTCTGCACACTATGGTCTGCCTTCTGATGTCTATACTGCCACATACACAATGCATTCTAAGTGATAAGCTATATTCCGGACATGGTAACGTAATGGACGTTTATAACCTTGTTCTGTCTTATGAGCATCCAGCCACCCACTACGGTCAGAATGAAGCAGAGAGGATTGTGGGTAATGGCGAGCGAGGACGGGCTGATAAGGGATCAGTCTTGACTTTGGTGGCCTTTTCTGCTCCACAGCTTAATTAAGGAGAAGACTAGTGTTTCTGAGAAGCACCGTGACTGTCTCTCTCCTCTCCTTTCTCACAAAAGGCCTGTCTTCCAAGTAGCTCTTCTACGGGCTGCATATATTACAACCACTTTGTATTTCCAGTCATGCGTTCTTCAGAAAATTATGCCTACCTCTCTGACTGCAATAGAGGCCGGAACAGTACAAAACAGTGGTTGGCGGGCATGGAATTACCACGTTGCAGTGCCGTCGTCATGCTGTATAAGAAGTCAAATGTAATTGGCTAATCCTCAGACAACAGTTACCTTCAATTATGCATGAAAAGACACATTCATGTCGAATCGGGGAGAGAGAGAGACCACTTTCGCCTGGCACTCTTTTCACTGTTACCTTCGGCTGAGGTAATCGGAGGAAAAATCTGCTGGCCCGACTTTGTTTCATTGTGTCGTCGTGTAATAATTTAATCATCGCATAACTGCAAAACCACAAAATCAGCCGAATAAAGACACACAGAGAGAGAGAGAGAGAGAGAGAGAGAGAGAGAGAGAGAGAGAGAGAGAGAGAGAGAAGAAAAGGGAGGAGGAGAAAGAGAGAGAAAGAAAGAGAGCACACTTTTGAAAAGGACACAATGGATGAATTGGATGAATTGCTAAAAGGCTAGCAAAGCTAACGCTGAGCAGTTACAGTACTGTTATCGTTACTCTTTACATTGGAGAGAAATGACACAAGAGTTTTTTTAATGCACCTCTATAGCAGGCCACTGGAACATTTCTCTAAGCTAAATGTATCAGAATACATTTTAGAAAAATGAAAATAGAGTTTCATGGGCATTTGGCAGGTGATTGGATTAAATAAAGCTCAGTTAAATCCAATATTTGCCACATAAGGAGCAGGAAGAGGGAACAGGGTGCGACGCTTTAATCTGACCCCGGGGTAAGGTGCCATCCAAGCTAAATAGGGACAGAGGACAGGGGACGGGGGACGGGGGGACTTTTTAGAGGACGGACTGGGCTTGTTGCCACCACCCCCTTACACAACCATTCTGTTCCAAACCGGTAAACAATATTCAAAAACCAATGGCATTGTACCTGCAGTCGTTTGAAAATACCATACCATATTATATAGACTACATTGTGTGATGGTATAGTGCGCAGGAGGTCGGTGGCACCTTAATTGGGGAGGACGGTCTCGTGGTAATGGCTGGAGCGGAATTGTTGGAAGGGTATCAAATACATCAAACACATGGTTTGATGCCATTCCATTCACTCCGTTCCAGCCATTATTATGAGCCGTCCTCCCCTCAGCAGCCTCCACCGTTACAGTATAATGTTTATGCATGCGTGTGTGTTTACAGTTGTGTGAAGAGGCCTGACCTAACACTCAAAGAGCATATTTGTGTCCTGTCTGTCTGTGGTTTGTATGTAACTTCATTGAGAGGAGATAGCGCAACACAGTCTTGTGCAACAATCTCAAGCATGATTCTGTGGTCATATTGTTCTCCTTCTGCTGCCTGAATGAGACAGAACGGGCTTACAGATCAGAGAGCCACACACACACACACACACACACACAACTGTGGCAGTGAAGCCTCTAAACACATTTGGGAAATGTGTGTGTCTGTTTGTGTGTATAATGCATGTAGATATAGATGTAGCCTGTTAGCTAATTTCAGTCAGTGGAAGAGGAAGGGGAGGACCATCCTCCTCAGTGAATTTCATAAAAATAAAAATAGTCAAACATTAACGAAGTTATCCTTTTTAGATAAAACTATACTAAATATATTCAGATCACAATTAATTAAAACAGAGTGTTTTGCAATGAAGGTCTACAGTAGCCTCAACAGCACTCTGTAGGGTTGCACCATAGTGTAGCCGGAGGACAGCTAGTTTCCATCCTCCTCTGGGTACATTGACTTCAATACAAAACCTAAGAGGCTCATAGTTCTCAACACCTTCCATAGACTTACACAGTAATTATCATAACTTCCGGAGGACGTCCTCCAACCTATCAGAGCTCTTGCAGCATGAACTGACAAGTTGTCCACCCAATCAAAGGATCAGAGAATGAATCTAGTACTTCAAGCATAAGCTACAGCTAGCTAGCACTGCAGTGTATAAAATGTGGTGAGTAGTTGACTCAAAGAGAGAGAAAGACAATAGGTGAACAGTTTTTAACAAATTAATTTATTCAAAAATGAAGGAGAAGCAAGAGAAAGTTTATCCTACTCAAACACCCGGATCAAACAGAGAGAGATGCTATGTTACCTAGCTGACTATGGCTATCCAACACTGGAACTCTTCTAAGTCAAGATAAGCTTTTGGTTTTATAAATGTATTGCTACCGGGGCCCGCCGGTGTAAGTGGTAAACTGTACTGCATGATTGTAGCGGGTTTACTAACATGTAAATGATGTCAGCTGGTCCTTTTGTGGCAGGGCTGAAATGCAGTGGAATTTTTTGGGGGGGATTAAGTTCATTTTCATAGCAAAGAGGGACTTTGCAATTAATTGCAATTCATCTGATCACTCTTCATAACATTCTGGAGTATATGCAAATTGCCATCATAAATACTGAGGCAGCAGACTTTGTGAAAATTAATATTTGTGTCATTCTCAAAACTTTTGACCACGACTGTACGATGTAGGCTGTGTGTAGTGGTTATAGCAGTCATGATATGAAGGTTTGGCTTGGAAAGGTTTTTTCGCCTGGTCACAGACAGCTGATGTGTTGTGCACTGAAGTCCACAAGCGAAGGGAAAAGGTGAGAGGAGGAGAGCGCATAGATGTGAGAAGGAATTATCTAATGATCAAAGGGATCATGCTGTCTATATGTGGCTGCTATGAAAGTGAACTGTGTTTAAGTGTGTTCAGGGTTGTATTCGTTCCACCGATTCTGGTGAAAAACGTTTCTTAAACGGAAGCAAACGGAACGAAACAGGGATAAACATACCTGAATTTGTCCAATTGAAACTTTTGTTTGCAACTGTTGGACACCCTAGATCAGCTAGATGCAGGCAAGAGTGTGCAAGGCGGTATTG
>NW_028165305.1:0-20000 GCF_964263955.1 Coregonus lavaretus
TTCCCCCCCCCCCCCCCCCCCCCATCCTACCCTAACCCCCAACACTATTCCCCCATTATAACCACTATTCCCCCATTATAAACACTATTCCCCATTATAACACTAAACACTATCATAACACATTAAACACTATTCCCCCATTATAAACACTATTCCCCCATTATAAACACTATTCCCCCCATTATAAACACTATTCCCCCCATTATAAACACTATTCCCCCATTATAAACACTAAACACTATTCCCCCATATAAAACACTATTCCCCCATTATAAACACTATTCCCCCCATTATAAACACTATTCCCCCATTATAAACACTATTCCCCCATTATAAACACTATTCCCCCCATTATAAACACTATTCCCCCATTATAAACACTATTCCCCCATTATAAACACTATTCCCCCATTATAAACACTAAACACTATTCCCCCATTATAAACACTATTCCCCCCATTATAAACACTATTCCCCCATTATAAACACTATTCCCCCATTATAAACATTATAAACACTATTCCCCCATTATAAACACTATTCCCCCATTATAAACACTATTACATCCCCCATTATAAACACTATTCCCCCATTATAAACACTAAACACTATTCCCCCCCATTATAAACACTATTCCCCATTATAAACACTATTCCCCCCATTATAAACACTAAACACTATTCCCCCATTATAAACACTATTCCCCCCATTATAAACACTATTCCCCCATTATAAACACTATTCCCCCATTATAAACACTATTCCCCCATTATAAACACTATTCCCCCATTATAAACACTATTCCCCCCATTATAAACACTATTCCCCCATTATAAACACTATTCCCCCATTATAAACACTATTCCCCCATTATAAACACTATTCCCCCATTATAAACACTAAACACTATTCCCCCATTATAACACTATTCCCCCATTATAAACACTATTCCCCCCATTATAAACACTATTCCCCCATTATAAACACTATTCCCCCCATTATAATTCTATAAACACTATTCCCCCCCATTATAATGCACTAATCTTCCAACATTGCCATGGGTTGAAGAACTGAATGTGGCAGTTTTCAGAATGAATCAAACCACCGTTTCCATTATTTCAGGCATAAAGGCTGTTTTTTTATTCATAAATTTATTCAGAGCACACGAGGTAGCCACACCTGCAGAGTTACGTGACTAAATAAGGCAAGTCTGAATACTGAGTGAGTAGAAAATGCATACAGTGACTTCGGAAAGTATTCAGACCCCTAGACTTTTTCCCACATTTTGTTACATTATTAATCCATTTTAGAATAAGGCTGATATGTTTTTTTAAATCAGCAATCTACACACAATACCCCATAATGACAAAGCGAAAACAGGTTTTTAGAAATTTTAGCAAAGATTTTATTTACATAAGTATAAGGCTTGAAATTGAGCTCAGGTGCATCCTGTTTCCATTGATCATCCTTGAGATGTTTCTACAACTTGACTGAAAATAGCTGTGCAGTGACGCTCCCCATCCAACCTGACAGAGCTTGAGAGGATCTGCAGAGAAGAATGGGAGAAACTCCCCAAATACAGATGTGCCAAGCTTGTTGCATCATACCCAAGAAGACTCAAGGCTGTAATCGCTGCCAAAGGTGCTTCAACAAAGTACTGGGCGGCAGGTAGCTTAGTGGTTAAGAGCGTTGTGCCAGTAACCGAAAGGTCGCTGGTTCTAATCCCCGAGCCGACTAGGTGAAAAATCTGTCGATGTGCCCTTGAGCAAGGCACTTAACCCTAATTGCTCCTGTAAGTCGCTCTGGATAAGAGCGTCTGCTAAATGACCAATTATTATTATTATTATTTACTGAGTAAAGGGTCTGAATACTTATGTAAACGTAATATTTCATTTTTATATTTTTAATAAATTAGCAAAAATGTCTAAAAACCTGTTTTTGCTCAGTCATTATTGGGTATTGTGTGTAGATTGATGAGGGGAAAATCTATTTAATCAATTTTAGAATAAGGCTGTAACGTAACAAAATGTGGAAAAAGTCAAGGGGTCTGAATACTTTCCGAATAAATTCCTAAGACAGAATTGGGCCCTTTGTATTTTTAAACAGCCACTACAAATTGACACCAGACACCAGACAGTCAGACACCAGACCATACCAGACACCAGACAGTCAGACACCAGACCAGACAGTCAGACACCAGACAGTCAGACACCAGACCAGACACCAGACAGACTGTCAGACACCAGACCAGACAGTCAGACACCAGACCAGACAGTCAGACACCAGACAGTCAGACACCAGACAGTCAGACACCAGACCAGACACCAGACAGACTGTCAGACACCAGACCAACATCAAACCAGACAGTCAGACACCAGACCAGACAGTCAGACACCAGACCAGACAGTCAGACACCAGACAGTCAGACACCAGACCAGACAGTCAGACACCAGACAGTCAGACACCAGACCAGACAGTCAGACACCAGACCAGACAGTCAGACACCAGACCAGAAGTCGACACCAGTCAAGTCAGACACCAGACAGTCAGACACAGCAGAACAGACCAGACCAACAGTCAGACACCAGACAGTCAGACACCAGACCAGACAGTCAGACACCAGACAGTCAGACACCAGACCAGACAGACAGACACCAGACAGTCAGACACCAGACAGACAGTCAGACAAGACCAGACAGTCAGACACCAGACCAGACAGTCAGACACCAGACCAGACAGTCAGACACCAGACCAGACAGTCAGACACCAGACCAGACAGTCAGACACCAGACAGTCAGACACCAGACAGTCAGACACCAGACCAGACAGTCAGACACCAGACAGTCAGACACCAGACCAGACAGTCAGACACCAGACAGTCAGACACCAGACCAGACAGTCAGACACCAGACCAGACAGTCAGACACCAGACAGTCCAGGGACCACACCAGACCAGACATGACATCAGACACCAGACCAGACAGTCAGACACCAGACCAGACAGTCAGACACCAGACAGTCAGACACCAGACCAGACAGTCAGACACCAGACAGTCAGACACCAGACAGTCAGACACCAGACCAGACAGTCAGACACCAGACCAGACAGTCAGACACCAGACCAGACAGACAGTCAGACACCAGACCAGACAGTCAGACACCAGACAGTCAGACACCAGACAGTCAGACACCAGACAGTCAGACACCAGACCAGACAGACAGTCAGACACCAGACCAGACAGTCAGACACCAGACAGTCAGACACCAGACAGTCAGACACCAGACAGTCAGACACCAGACAGTCAGACACCAGACAGTCAGACACCAGACCAGACACCAGACACCAGACAGACCGTCAGACACCAGACACCAGACACCAGACACCAGACAGTCAGACACCAGACCAGACAGTCAGACACCAGACCAGACAGTCAGACACCAGACCAGACAGTCAGACACCAGACAGTCAGACACCAGACCAGACAGTCAGACACCAGACAGTCAGACACCAGACACCAGACAGTCAGACACCAGACCAGACAGTCAGACACCAGACCAGACAGTCAGACACCAGACCAGACAGACAGTCAGACACCAGACAGTCACCAGACAGTCAGACACCAGACCAGACAGTCAGACACCAGACCAGACAGACAGTCAGACACCAGACAGTCAGACACCAGACAGTCAGACACCAGACAGTCAGACACCAGACAGTCAGACACCAGACACCAGACAGACCGTCAGACACCAGACCAGAGAGCTGTTTAGGAGTAAATACTTTATTAACATTCTCCTTCAGTACCACTAGATGATCAGAACTCTACAGGAAATAAAGACTCTGTTCCTGGTTCCCATGGCTACGAGTGGTCCGTTAGTGAGACGGACGAAGACAGGCCCTCCTCTCTGCTCTGCTCCAGTCCTCTAATGAGGTCCCTTTAACACGGAAGTCCCCCGACCCAACCACAGAATACTGCTTAGCGTTAACTATGGTGACAGGTTCTACGTTCTCTGATCGTTGGTAGAACCTGTCTCGTCTCCTCGGGGGGGGTCCCAACCTAAATATATTTTACACTGTAAAAGTTAAAAAAAGGGTTAAAACAAATCTTGACTGGTGATACGTCCTCCTCTGTTACCCAGAACACACTGCTTCACCCAGACGGCGTCCCAACAGTCTAAAGCAGCTCTCGTCGTCGTCTCCTTCTGCACTGATCTGAAAGACCTGGTCACCTGAAAGCTAATTCCCTCATCATATATTCTTCATACTGTTTTCACTTGTCCTGTGTTTTTCTGTGCAGATGAAGGAGAGGTGAGGAGGCGAGAGGAAGCATCTTCAGACTATTGAGATTCAGCCAGCCTGACCTCCCCCCCCCCCCATTATTAAAACAGTTCAGTTAGCGCTCTTGACAGATAGCATTTAACTAACCGTTAGCTCTCTAGACTGTTAGCTAACCGTTAGCTTAGCGCTCTTGACAGATAGCATTTAACTAACCGTTAGCTCTCTAGACTGTTAGCTAACCGTTAGCTCTCTAGACTGTTAGCTAACCGTTAGCTTAGCGCTCTTGACAGATAGCATTTAACTAACCGTTAGCTCTCTAGACTGTTAGCTAACCGTTAGCTCTCTAGACTGTTAGCTAACCGTTAGCTCTCTAGACTGTTAGCTAACCGTTAGCTCTCTAGACTGTTAGCTAACCGTTAGCTTAGCGCTCCAGACTACCTACAATATAAAATAGCTTTTATCAGAGGTATAAAAAAAAAAACATACTGTATCTATAGCAACAACATCAATAGAAAAACCTTCATGGTTAGTTCCTTCATGTTAAAAACATGTAATACTGTAGAAAGGTAATACGGTGTACTACGGCTCCGGTACTCTGGGAGTACTGTATACTTCACTGTGTTAGGCATCTCTCTACTCAACATTAAGTTATACCTTCATCTCTCTCCCTCCATGTTCACGAGGGGATGAGAAATGGAGGGAGGGAGGGATGGAGGAGGAAGGGATGGAGGGATGGAGGAGGAAGGGATGGAGGGAGGGAGGAGGAGGGATGGGGGGAGGAGGAGGGAGGGATGGAGGGATGAAGGAGGGAGGGATGGAGGGAAGGAGGGAGGGATGGAGGAAGGGAGGAAGGGAGGGAGGAAGGGAGGAAGGGAGGGAGGGAGGGAGGGAGGGATGGAGGGAGGGATGGAGGGAGGGAGGGAGGGAGGGAGGGAGGGAGGGATGTAGGGAGGAAGGGAGGGATGTAGGGAGGGAGGGAGGGAGGGGACAATACAGAACACTGAACCACATTCCAGTCCATCCAAACGTGCTGACCGGGTGTGTGTGTGTTAGTGGTTAGATAACAGTCCATCATGATGTCCTTGAGTCCTTTCCTCACATGGTCAGTCCAAAAAGCCCAGTACTGGCAGGCCGTGATGGGGGGGGGAGGAGAGGAGAGGTGGAGGGGAGGAGTAATGGTGGTAGGTAGCGGTCACATGATGTCTGTCTGTAGTCCAGAAAAGTCCAGATCCTCCCACAACACAGCAGACCTGGTGGACAGACAGACAGACAGACAGACCCCTATATTACATCTATAGTAGGTCTAGAACAGATCATCAGATCACTAGAGTTGATCAGAGGAAAGGATTCCCTCATCAACATACTGGGATGGAAATGGAGTGGTCATATGATGTGTCCACCAGGGGGAAGCAGACTAGATATTTACAGGATTTACTATGACCAACCCCAGAGAGAAGAGAGAGGGAGGGAGAAAGGGTGGGGGGAGGGAGAGAGAGAGGGTGGGGGGAGGGAGAGAGAGAGGGTGGGGGAGGGAGAGAGAGAGGGTGGGGGGAGGGAGAGAGAGAGAGAGGGAGGGAGAGAGAGAGAGAGAGAGGGTGGGGGGAGGGAGAGAGAGAGAGGGTGGGGGGAGGGAGAGAGAGAGAGGGTGGGGGAGGGAGAGAGAGGGTGGGGAGGGAGAGAGAGGGTGGGGGGAGAGAGAGAGGGTGGGGGGAGAGAGAGAGGGTGGGTGGGAGGAGAGGGAAAGAGAGAGAGGGAGGGAGAGAGAGAGAGAGAGGGTGGGGGGAGGGAGAGAGAGAGAGGGTGGGGGAGGGAGAGAGAGGGTGGGGGGAGGGAGAGAAAGAGAGAGAGGGAGGGAGGGAGAGAGAGAGGGTGGGTGGGGGGAGGGAGAGAGAGAGGGTGGGGGGAGGGAGAGAGAGAGAGAGGGAGGGAGAGAGAGAGAGAGAGAGGGTGGGGGGAGGGAGAGAGAGAGAGGGTGGGGGGAGGGAGAGAGAGAGAGGGTGGGGGAGGGAGAGAGAGGGTGGGGGAGGGAGAGAGAGGGTGGGGGAGAGAGAGAGGGTGGGGGAGAGAGAGAGGGTGGGTGGGAGGAGAGGGAAAGAGAGAGAGGGAGGGAGAGAGAGAGAGAGAGGGTGGGGGGAGGGAGAGAGAGAGAGGGTGGGGGAGGGAGAGAGAGGGTGGGGGGAGGGAGAGAAAGAGAGAGAGGGAGGGAGGGAGAGAGAGAGGGTGGGTGGGGGAGGGAGAGAGAGAGGGTGGGGGGAGGGAGAGAGAGGGTGGGGGGAGGGAGAGAGAGCGAGAGAGGGAGAGAGAGAGAGAGAGACAGAGAGAGAGAGAGAGAGAGGGAGGGGGGAGGGAGAGAGAGAGGGAGGGGGGGAGGGAGAGAGAGAGACAGAGAGAGACAGAGAGAGACAGAGAGAGGGTGGGGAGATGTTATTGAGCAGGGGGTGGAGTGTTATTGGAATGTAGACTGAACTCTGAAGTTTACACCCCTGATCTCACTCCATTAGAAACTGTGTTGTGGTGTGTGTGTGTGTGTGTGTGTGTGTGTGTGTGTGTGTGTGTGTGTGTGTGTGTGTGTGTGTGTATAGTGGTGTGTGTGTGTGTGTATAGTGGTGTGTGTGTGTGTGTGTGTGTGTGTGTGTGTGTGTGTATAGTGTGTACTAGTTACCTGTTCAGTTGATGAGGATTCCTAGAGAGCATCCGTCCTCCTCTGAGACGTTCCTCAAGTTATTCTCTACCTCGTCCACGGTACTGCTCTCACACACACACACACACACACACACACACAGACACACACACACACACACACACAGACACACACAGACACACACAGACACACACACACAGACACACACACAGACACACACACAGTACACACACAGACAGACACACACACACACACGCACACACGTAAATCACATGTCAATGTGTCCCTGCCCATTGGTCCATACTTGGCGAATATTAGAAAAAGTTGACGTTTTAGTTTACCCATCAGGCAATTAAAATCGTTGACGTAGTCGCATGTGATCAAAGGCTACATGTTAGCTGTTCCCATTACATAACCTGCCACATTTAGCCCTATGCTAACTTCACCAGGTGGCCGTGTTTATTTCCTGTAACAACTTCCGCATCAACCTATCAAAGGCCCTAATCTTGTTCTCTACCAACCAATGGCATTTCTTTTAAAAAAAAGGTCAACTGGCCACCAGAGAGATATTTGAAACCTCCATATTTCATGTTAACTTGTTCTCCTTCACTTGGTCTGTCTCTAGTGTGGTGCCGATATATCAGGATCATATAACAGGATCATATCATATAACAGGATCATATCATATATCAGGATCATATCATATATCAGGATCATATCATATAACAGGATCATATAACAGGATCATATAATATAACAGGATCATATAAACTGTCTCTAGTGTGGTGCCGATATAACAGGATCATATAACAGGATCATATCATATAACAGGATCATATAACAGGATCATATAATATAACAGGATCATATAAACTGTCTCTAGTGTGGTGCCGATATAACAGGATCATATAACAGGATCATATAACAGGATCATATAACATAACAGGATCATATAACATAACAGGATCATATAATATAACAGGATCATATAATATAACAGGATCATATAACATAACAGGATCATATTTACTGTCTCTAGTGTAGTGCCGATATAACAGGATCATCACGTACTTGACTAAAGGATACTTACTGACGTTACGTTTCCACAAAATTCAAAAGGCTTGTTTTCCACATATATGACATGTTTGTTTAATCCGTATCACATCCATTTGGCTGCACTTCTCTTCTCAACACACTAAACACAATAAACGTCATTCTACATTTGAAAGGGAAAAACGATATCTCAGCTGGGACCTGCAACGATCACCAGGAGCCAGACTCCCCGCACTGGGAGATAGTCTTCCTGTTGACTCCCTACACTGGGAGATATTCTTCCTGTTGACTCCCTACACTGGGAGATATTCTTCCTGTTGACTCCCCACACTGGGAGATAGTCTTCCTGTTGACTCCCCGCACTGGGAGATAGTCTTCCTGTTGACTACCTACACTGGGAGATAGTCTTCCTGTTGACTCCCTACACTGGGAGATAGTCTTCCTGTTGACTCCCTACACTGGGAGATAGTCTTCCTGTTGACTCCCTGCACTGGGAGATAGTCTTCCTGTTGACTCCCCACACTGGGAGATAGTCTTCCTGTTGACTCCCCGCACTGGGAGATAAGTCTTCCTGTTGACTCCCTACACTGGGAGATAGTCTTCCTGTTGACTCCCCACACTGGGAGATAGTCTATAAACACTATTCCCCCATTATAAACACTATTCCCCCCATTATAAACACTATTCCCCCCATTATAAACACTATTCCCCCATTATAAACACTATTCCCCCATTATAAACACTATTCCCCCATTATAAACACTAAACACTATTCCCCCATTATAAACACTATTCCCCCCATTATAAACACTATTCCCCCATTATAAACACTATTCCCCCATTATAAACATTATAAACACTATTCCCCCATTATAAACACTATTCCCCCATTATAAACACTATTCCCCCATTATAAACACTATTCCCCCATTATAAACACTATTCCCCCATTATAAACACTAAACACTATTCCCCCCATTATAAACACTATTCCCCCATTATAAACACTATTCCCCCCATTATAAACACTAAACACTATTCCCCCATTATAAACACTATTCCCCCCATTATAAACACTATTCCCCCATTATAAACACTATTCCCCCATTATAAACACTATTCCCCCATTATAAACACTATTCCCCCATTATAAACACTATTCCCCCCATTATAAACACTATTCCCCCATTATAAACACTATTCCCCCATTATAAACACTATTCCCCCATTATAAACACTATTCCCCCATTATAAACACTAAACACTATTCCCCCATTATAAACACTATTCCCCCATTATAAACACTATTCCCCCCATTATAAACACTATTCCCCCATTATAAACACTATTCCCCCCATTATAATTCTATAAACACTATTCCCCCCCATTATAATGCACTAATCTTCCAACATTGCCATGGGTTGAAGAACTGAATGTGGCAGTTTTCAGAATGAATCAAACCACCGTTTCCATTATTTCAGGCATAAAGGCTGTTTTTTTATTCATAAATTTATTCAGAGCACACGAGGTAGCCACACCTGCAGAGTTACGTGACTAAATAAGGCAAGTCTGAATACTGAGTGAGTAGAAAATGCATACAGTGACTTCGGAAAGTATTCAGACCCCTAGACTTTTTCCCACATTTTGTTACATTATTAATCCATTTTAGAATAAGGCTGATATGTTTTTTTAAATCAGCAATCTACACACAATACCCCATAATGACAAAGCGAAAACAGGTTTTTAGAAATTTTAGCAAAGATTTTATTTACATAAGTATAAGGCTTGAAATTGAGCTCAGGTGCATCCTGTTTCCATTGATCATCCTTGAGATGTTTCTACAACTTGACTGAAAATAGCTGTGCAGTGACGCTCCCCATCCAACCTGACAGAGCTTGAGAGGATCTGCAGAGAAGAATGGGAGAAACTCCCCAAATACAGATGTGCCAAGCTTGTTGCATCATACCCAAGAAGACTCAAGGCTGTAATCGCTGCCAAAGGTGCTTCAACAAAGTACTGGGCGGCAGGTAGCTTAGTGGTTAAGAGCGTTGTGCCAGTAACCGAAAGGTCGCTGGTTCTAATCCCCGAGCCGACTAGGTGAAAAATCTGTCGATGTGCCCTTGAGCAAGGCACTTAACCCTAATTGCTCCTGTAAGTCGCTCTGGATAAGAGCGTCTGCTAAATGACCAATTATTATTATTATTATTTACTGAGTAAAGGGTCTGAATACTTATGTAAACGTAATATTTCATTTTTATATTTTTAATAAATTAGCAAAAATGTCTAAAAACCTGTTTTTGCTCAGTCATTATTGGGTATTGTGTGTAGATTGATGAGGGGAAAATCTATTTAATCAATTTTAGAATAAGGCTGTAACGTAACAAAATGTGGAAAAAGTCAAGGGGTCTGAATACTTTCCGAATAAATTCCTAAGACAGAATTGGGCCCTTTGTATTTTTAAACAGCCACTACAAATTGACACCAGACACCAGACAGTCAGACACCAGACCATACCAGACACCAGACAGTCAGACACCAGACCAGACAGTCAGACACCAGACAGTCAGACACCAGACCAGACACCAGACAGACTGTCAGACACCAGACCAGACAGTCAGACACCAGACCAGACAGTCAGACACCAGACAGTCAGACACCAGACAGTCAGACACCAGACCAGACACCAGACAGACTGTCAGACACCAGACCAGACAGTCAGACACCAGACCAGACAGTCAGACACCAGACCAGACAGTCAGACACCAGACAGTCAGACACCAGACCAGACAGTCAGACACCAGACAGTCAGACACCAGACCAGACAGTCAGACACCAGACCAGACAGTCAGACACCAGACCAGACAGTCAGACACCAGTCAGTCAGACACCAGACAGTCAGACACCAGACCAGACAGTCAGACACCAGACAGTCAGACACCAGACCAGACAGTCAGACACCAGACAGTCAGACACCAGACAGACAGACAGACACCAGACCAGACAGTCAGACACCAGACCAGACAGTCAGACACCAGACAGTCAGACACCAGACCAGACAGTCAGACACCAGACCAGACAGTCAGACACCAGACCAGACAGTCAGACACCAGACCAGACAGTCAGACACCAGACAGTCAGACACCAGACAGTCAGACACCAGACCAGACAGTCAGACACCAGACAGTCAGACACCAGACCAGACAGTCAGACACCAGACAGTCAGACACCAGACCAGACAGTCAGACACCAGACCAGACAGTCAGACACCAGACAGTCAGACACCAGACCAGACAGTCAGACACCAGACCAGACAGTCAGACACCAGACCAGACAGTCAGACACCAGACAGTCAGACACCAGACCAGACAGTCAGACACCAGACAGTCAGACACCAGACAGTCAGACACCAGACCAGACAGTCAGACACCAGACCAGACAGTCAGACACCAGACCAGACAGACAGTCAGACACCAGACCAGACAGTCAGACACCAGACAGTCAGACACCAGACAGTCAGACACCAGACAGTCAGACACCAGACCAGACAGACAGTCAGACACCAGACCAGACAGTCAGACACCAGACAGTCAGACACCAGACAGTCAGACACCAGACAGTCAGACACCAGACAGTCAGACACCAGACAGTCAGACACCAGACCAGACACCAGACACCAGACAGACCGTCAGACACCAGACACCAGACACCAGACACCAGACAGTCAGACACCAGACCAGACAGTCAGACACCAGACCAGACAGTCAGACACCAGACCAGACAGTCAGACACCAGACAGTCAGACACCAGACCAGACAGTCAGACACCAGACAGTCAGACACCAGACACCAGACAGTCAGACACCAGACCAGACAGTCAGACACCAGACCAGACAGTCAGACACCAGACCAGACAGACAGTCAGACACCAGACAGTCACCAGACAGTCAGACACCAGACCAGACAGTCAGACACCAGACCAGACAGACAGTCAGACACCAGACAGTCAGACACCAGACAGTCAGACACCAGACAGTCAGACACCAGACAGTCAGACACCAGACACCAGACAGACCGTCAGACACCAGACCAGAGAGCTGTTTAGGAGTAAATACTTTATTAACATTCTCCTTCAGTACCACTAGATGATCAGAACTCTACAGGAAATAAAGACTCTGTTCCTGGTTCCCATGGCTACGAGTGGTCCGTTAGTGAGACGGACGAAGACAGGCCCTCCTCTCTGCTCTGCTCCAGTCCTCTAATGAGGTCCCTTTAACACGGAAGTCCCCCGACCCAACCACAGAATACTGCTTAGCGTTAACTATGGTGACAGGTTCTACGTTCTCTGATCGTTGGTAGAACCTGTCTCGTCTCCTCGGGGGGGGTCCCAACCTAAATATATTTTACACTGTAAAAGTTAAAAAAAGGGTTAAAACAAATCTTGACTGGTGATACGTCCTCCTCTGTTACCCAGAACACACTGCTTCACCCAGACGGCGTCCCAACAGTCTAAAGCAGCTCTCGTCGTCGTCTCCTTCTGCACTGATCTGAAAGACCTGGTCACCTGAAAGCTAATTCCCTCATCATATATTCTTCATACTGTTTTCACTTGTCCTGTGTTTTTCTGTGCAGATGAAGGAGAGGTGAGGAGGCGAGAGGAAGCATCTTCAGACTATTGAGATTCAGCCAGCCTGACCTCCCCCCCCCCCCCATTATTAAAACAGTTCAGTTAGCGCTCTTGACAGATAGCATTTAACTAACCGTTAGCTCTCTAGACTGTTAGCTAACCGTTAGCTTAGCGCTCTTGACAGATAGCATTTAACTAACCGTTAGCTCTCTAGACTGTTAGCTAACCGTTAGCTCTCTAGACTGTTAGCTAACCGTTAGCTTAGCGCTCTTGACAGATAGCATTTAACTAACCGTTAGCTCTCTAGACTGTTAGCTAACCGTTAGCTCTCTAGACTGTTAGCTAACCGTTAGCTCTCTAGACTGTTAGCTAACCGTTAGCTCTCTAGACTGTTAGCTAACCGTTAGCTTAGCGCTCCAGACTACCTACAATATAAAATAGCTTTTATCAGAGGTATAAAAAAAAAAACATACTGTATCTATAGCAACAACATCAATAGAAAAACCTTCATGGTTAGTTCCTTCATGTTAAAAACATGTAATACTGTAGAAAGGTAATACGGTGTACTACGGCTCCGGTACTCTGGGAGTACTGTATACTTCACTGTGTTAGGCATCTCTCTACTCAACATTAAGTTATACCTTCATCTCTCTCCCTCCATGTTCACGAGGGGATGAGAAATGGAGGGAGGGAGGGATGGAGGAGGAAGGGATGGAGGGATGGAGGAGGAAGGGATGGAGGGAGGGAGGAGGAGGGATGGGGGGAGGAGGAGGGAGGGATGGAGGGATGAAGGAGGGAGGGATGGAGGGAAGGAGGGAGGGATGGAGGAAGGGAGGAAGGGAGGGAGGAAGGGAGGAAGGGAGGGAGGGAGGGAGGGAGGGATGGAGGGAGGGATGGAGGGAGGGAGGGAGGGAGGGAGGGAGGGATGTAGGGAGGAAGGGAGGGATGTAGGGAGGGAGGGAGGGAGGGGACAATACAGAACACTGAACCACATTCCAGGTCCATCCAAACGTGCTGACCGGGTGTTGTGTGTGTTAGTGGTTAGATAACAGTCCATCATGATGTCCTTGAGTCCTTTCCTCACATGGTCAGTCCAAAAAGCCCAGTACTGGCAGGCCGTGATGGGGGGGGAGGAGAGGAGAGGTGGAGGGGAGGAGTAATGGTGGTAGGTAGCGGTCACATGATGTCTGTCTGTAGTCCAGAAAAGTCCAGATCCTCCCACAACACAGCAGACCTGGTGGACAGACAGACAGACAGACAGACCCCTATATTACATCTATAGTAGGTCTAGAACAGATCATCAGATCACTAGAGTTGATCAGAGGAAAGGATTCCCTCATCAACATACTGGGATGGAAATGGAGTGGTCATATGATGTGTCCACCAGGGGGAAGCAGACTAGATATTTACAGGATTTACTATGACCAACCCCAGAGAGAAGAGAGAGGGAGGGAGAAAGGGTGGGGGGAGGGAGAGAGAGAGGGTGGGGGGAGGGAGAGAGAGAGGGTGGGGGAGGGAGAGAGAGAGGGTGGGGGGAGGGAGAGAGAGAGAGAGGGAGGGAGAGAGAGAGAGAGAGAGGGTGGGGGGAGGGAGAGAGAGAGAGGGTGGGGGGAGGGAGAGAGAGAGAGGGTGGGGGAGGAGAGAGAGGGTGGGGGAGGGAGAGAGAGGGTGGGGGGAGAGAGAGAGGGTGGGGGGAGAGAGAGAGGGTGGGTGGGAGGAGAGGGAAAGAGAGAGAGGGAGGGAGAGAGAGAGAGAGAGGGTGGGGGGAGGGAGAGAGAGAGAGGGTGGGGGAGGGAGAGAGAGGGTGGGGGGAGGGAGAGAAAGAGAGAGAGGGAGGGAGGGAGAGAGAGAGGGTGGGTGGGGGGAGGGAGAGAGAGAGGGTGGGGGGAGGGAGAGAGAGAGAGAGGGAGGGAGAGAGAGAGAGAGAGAGGGTGGGGGGAGGGAGAGAGAGAGAGGGTGGGGGGAGGGAGAGAGAGAGAGGGTGGGGGAGGAGAGAGAGGGTGGGGGAGGGAGAGAGAGGGTGGGGGGAGAGAGAGAGGGTGGGGGGAGAGAGAGAGGGTGGGTGGGAGGAGAGGGAAAGAGAGAGAGGGAGGAGAGAGAGAGAGAGAGGGTGGGGGGAGGGAGAGAGAGAGAGGGTGGGGGAGGGAGAGAGAGGGTGGGGGGAGGGAGAGAAAGAGAGAGAGGGAGGGAGGGAGAGAGAGAGGGTGGGTGGGGGGAGGGAGAGAGAGAGGGTGGGGGGAGGGAGAGAGAGGGTGGGGGGAGGGAGAGAGAGAGCGAGAGAGGGAGAGAGAGAGAGAGAGACAGAGAGAGAGAGAGAGAGAGGGAGGGGGGAGGGAGAGAGAGAGGGAGGGGGGAGGGAGAGAGAGAGACAGAGAGAGACAGAGAGAGACAGAGAGAGGGTGGGGAGATGTTATTGAGCAGGGGGTGGAGTGTTATTGGAATGTAGACTGAACTCTGAAGTTTACACCCCTGATCTCACTCCATTAGAAACTGTGTTGTGGTGTGTGTGTGTGTGTGTGTGTGTGTGTGTGTGTGTGTGTGTGTGTGTGTGTGTGTGTGTGTATAGTGGTGTGTGTGTGTGTATAGTGGTGTGTGTGTGTGTGTGTGTGTGTGTGTGTGTGTGTGTATAGTGTGTACTAGTTACCTGTTCAGTTGATGAGGATTCCTAGAGAGCATCCGTCCTCCTCTGAGACGTTCCTCAAGTTATTCTCTACCTCGTCCACGGTACTGCTCTCACACACACACACACACACACACACACACACAGACACACACACACACACACACACAGACACACACAGACACACACAGACACACACACACAGACACACACACAGACACACACACAGTACACACACAGACAGACACACACACACACACGCACACACGTAAATCACATGTCAATGTGTCCCTGCCCATTGGTCCATACTTGGCGAATATTAGAAAAAGTTGACGTTTTAGTTTACCCATCAGGCAATTAAAATCGTTGACGTAGTCGCATGTGATCAAAGGCTACATGTTAGCTGTTCCCATTACATAACCTGCCACATTTAGCCCTATGCTAACTTCACCAGGTGGCCGTGTTTATTTCCTGTAACAACTTCCGCATCAACCTATCAAAGGCCCTAATCTTGTTCTCTACCAACCAATGGCATTTCTTTTAAAAAAAAGGTCAACTGGCCACCAGAGAGATATTTGAAACCTCCATATTTCATGTTAACTTGTTCTCCTTCACTTGGTCTGTCTCTAGTGTGGTGCCGATATATCAGGATCATATAACAGGATCATATCATATAACAGGATCATATCATATATCAGGATCATATCATATATCAGGATCATATCATATAACAGGATCATATAACAGGATCATATAATATAACAGGATCATATAAACTGTCTCTAGTGTGGTGCCGATATAACAGGATCATATAACAGGATCATATCATATAACAGGATCATATAACAGGATCATATAATATAACAGGATCATATAAACTGTCTCTAGTGTGGTGCCGATATAACAGGATCATATAACAGGATCATATAACAGGATCATATAACATAACAGGATCATATAACATAACAGGATCATATAATATAACAGGATCATATAATATAACAGGATCATATAACATAACAGGATCATATTTACTGTCTCTAGTGTAGTGCCGATATAACAGGATCATCACGTACTTGACTAAAGGATACTTACTGACGTTACGTTTCCACAAAATTCAAAAGGCTTGTTTTCCACATATATGACATGTTTGTTTAATCCGTATCACATCCATTTGGCTGCACTTCTCTTCTCAACACACTAAACACAATAAACGTCATTCTACATTTGAAAGGGAAAAACGATATCTCAGCTGGGACCTGCAACGATCACCAGGAGCCAGACTCCCCGCACTGGGAGATAGTCTTCCTGTTGACTCCCTACACTGGGAGATATTCTTCCTGTTGACTCCCTACACTGGGAGATATTCTTCCTGTTGACTCCCCACACTGGGAGATAGTCTTCCTGTTGACTCCCCGCACTGGGAGATAGTCTTCCTGTTGACTACCTACACTGGGAGATAGTCTTCCTGTTGACTCCCTACACTGGGAGATAGTCTTCCTGTTGACTCCCTACACTGGGAGATAGTCTTCCTGTTGACTCCCTACACTGGGAGATAGTCTTCCTGTTGACTCCCTGCACTGGGAGATAGTCTTCCTGTTGACTCCCCACACTGGGAGATAGTCTTCCTGTTGACTCCCCGCACTGGGAGATAAGTCTTCCTGTTGACTCCCTACACTGGGAGATAGTCTTCCTGTTGACTCCCCACACTGGGAGATAGTCTTCCTGTTGACTCCCCGCACTGGGAGATAGTCTTCCTGTTGACTCCCTACACTGGGAGATAGTCTTCCTGTTGACTCCCTACACTGGGAGATAGTCTTCCTGTTGACTCCCCACACTGGGAGATAGTCTTCCTGTTGACTCCCTGCACTGGGAGATAGTCTTCCTGTTGACTCCCCACACTGGGAGATAGTCTTCCTGTTGACTCCCTACACTGGGAGATAGTCTTCCTGTTGACTCCCCACACTGGGAGATAGTCTTCCTGTTGACTCCCTACACTGACTGCTGTTAAGGACCCTCATGGAAAAAGTATTCTATCACGTCCATCTATTTCAACTATTTAAATTGTCTGATACAGAATTTGAACCGGATATAATCATGGCCACCTGGTGAGGTTATCATAGTGCTAAATGAGCCAGGTTAAGTAAGGGGAACAGCTAACATGTTAGCCTTTGATCATGCGCAACTACGTCAATGATTTTAATTGGCTGATGCATGTATTAAAACGTGTTCTAATGTTTGCAAGAACCCTCCTCAATGAGTACATCAGTCAATCCCCTCCGAATAAAACATTTAATAAAACAACTAAAGACCTTACCATTGTAATTGCCTTTCTTACTAGCACTGATTCTGCTGAAAGCTGCTTTATTTAAGAATGTTTTTACTTGCAACGACTGTAATATGTGGTTGTCCCACCTAGCTATCTTAATATGAATATACTAACTACTGTAATATGTGGTTGTCCCACCTAGCTATCTTAATATGAATATACTAACTACTGTAATATGTGGTTGTCCCACCTAGCTGTCTTAATATGAATATACTAACTGTATGTCTCTCTGGATAAGAGCGTCTGCTAAATGACCAAAATGTAAATGTAAATATCTTACGTGAGGAAGTCCCTGACGTCCTCTACAGTGAGGTCTCCGGTGGTGTCCAGGCTGAGGTCCGCCATGCTGAGGGGGGAGTCCAGGGGGGAGATGGGAGGCAGGGAGGAGAGGCCACACTGGGGGTCCTCGGTTAACCCTGAGGGTCAAGGGTTAAAGGTCAGACTGAGGCAATGTGAAAGGGGATTGGTTGACAGCCAGCTAGTAACCGTTAGCAGAAAGGGCCAAATGAGAAGCGTTCTACGTACCTTCAGCCTGGTTCCGGTGAGTTCCGTTGGCCCGGAGAGGCGTGGCTGTGTCGTCACTATGGAGACAGAGAACAGCATCAGAGCAGTAGCTCGCTGTGTTGTTGATACTGGGTAACGACCCCCAGTGCACCATGGGAGAGTTTAGCCTGAGAAAGGCCTAATCACCTAATCATTAGCTGTTTCCATTAACTTGCCCAGTGATTATTTGTCATTTGACATTTAGAAAGTTTTGCTTTGAAAACTCAATTGCCTGCGATGGTGCGTTTCCATTTAACAATCTTGTGTTTATAAGAACAGCTGGGTGTAATGAAGCCTGTATGCCCTCCCACCTACAGTTGAAGTCGGAAGTTTACATATACTTTAGCCAAATACATTTAAACTCAGTTTTTCACAATTCCTGACATTTAATCCTAGTAAAAATTCCCTGTCTTAGGTCAGTTAGGATCACCACTTTATTTTAGGAATGTGAAATGTCAGAATAATAGTAGAGAGAATGATTTATTTATTTAATCACATTCCCAGTGGGTCAGAAGTTTACATACACTCAATTAGTATTTGGTAGCATTGCCTTTAAATTGTTTAACTTGGGTCAACATTTTCGGGTAGCTTTCCACAAGCTTCCCACAATAAGTTGGGTGAATTTTGGCCCATTCCTCCTGACAGAGCTGGTGTAACTGAGTCAGGTTTGTAGGCCTCCTTGCTCGCACACGCTTTTTCAGTTCTGCCCACAATTTTTCTATAGGATTGAGGTCAGGGCTTTGTGATGGCCACTCCAATACCTTGACTTTGTTGTCCTTAAGCCATTTTGCCACAACTCTGGAAGTATGCTTGGGGTCATTGTCCATTTGGAAGACCCATTTGCGACCAAGCTTTAACTTCCTGACTGATCTCTTGACATGTTGCTTCAATATATCCACATAATAATTTTCCTTCCTCATGATGCCGTCTATTTTGTGAAGTGCACCAGTCCCTCCTGCAGCAAAACACCCACACAGCACAATGCTGCCACCTCCGTGCTTCACGGTTGGGATGGTGTTCTTCAGCTTGCAAGCCAACCCCCTTTTTCCTCCAAACATAACGATGGTCATTATGGCCAAACAGTTCTATTTTTGTTTCATCAGACCAGAGGACATTTCTCCAAAATGTACGACTTGTGGGTGATCACCACTAGTCTTGAGCCCAACACTGTAGGGGTAAAAACACTGGCTGCAGTCCTGACGGATCATAAAGTCATATGGCCGACTGTGAGAATGCGCAGTAATGATGATACGAAATACTCTGGTGGTTTTTGGAAATTGAATAATTCATTGCTATTGCATGATGATTTAAAAAAAATGTGATTAAGAATCTAATTTCTGTTTAAATTTAAAATCTGCTCAGCCTGTATTACTTACGGGAAACGGCTTAAAGAAGGAGATGTGATGTAGCTGAGGTCTCTAAGAACATTGCTGATATCACAGAGATCGAGCGTCTTGATCATAACGAGATTGATTTACAGAATCAACTAAATACATTTTATGAGGAAAAGGCTAGAGGAGCCTTCATAAGATTCAGAAAACAATGGCTTGAAAAAGGGCAAAAAGAACAGTAGATACTTTTTTAATTTGGAAAAGAGGAGAGGGGAACTCGACACACTTCAGAAATGTAAGATTAATGGGGTAACCTCTGAGGATAGAGAGTTGGTATCAGACTTTACCACTAAAGTTTTATGAGAATCTTTACTCCTTAGATAACAGTTTGAGTGACTCTAAGGATCTCCTTGATTCTATACAGAATGTTAACTCGGTTAGTGAAGAATTCTAAAAATCGGTCTTGTTGTCAAGATTTATCCATTATGGACATCCAATATGGGGTTTCTCAATTAAAAAAATTACAAATCTCCAGGTTGTGATGGATTAACCTCTGAATTTTACAAAACCTTCTCTGAAGA
>NW_028165305.1:25000-55000 GCF_964263955.1 Coregonus lavaretus
ACCTTGGGGAGACTGAACACCTGTTAACACAATATACCTGTTAACACTGACCTTGGGGAGACTGAACACCTGTTAACACAATATACCTGTTAACACTGACCTTAGGAAGACTGAACACCTGTTAACACAATATACCTGTTAACACTGACCTTAGAAAGACTGAACACCTGTTAACACTGACCTTAGGAAGACTGAACACCTGTTAACACTGACCTTGGGGAGACTGAACACCTGTTAACACAATATACCTGTTAACACTGACCTTAGAAAGACTGAACACCTGTTAACACTGACCTTGGGGAGACTGAACACCTGTTAACACAATATACCTGTTAACACTGACCTTGGGGAGACTGAACACCTGTTAACACAATATACCTGTTAACACTGACCTTAGGAAGACTGAACACCTGTTAACACTGACCTTGGGGAGACTGAACACCTGTTAACACAATATACCTGTTAACACTGACCTTGGGGAGACTGAACACCTGTTAACACTGACCTTGGGGAGACTGAACACCTGTTAACACAATATACCTGTTAACACTGACCTTAGGGAGACTGAACACCTGTTAACACAATATACCTGTTAACACTGACCTTAGGAAGACTGAACACCTGTTAACACTGACCTTGGGGAGACTGAACACCTGTTAACACAATATACCTGTTAACACTGACCTTGGGGAGACTGAACACCTGTTAACACTGACCTTGGGGAGACTGAACACCTGTTAACACAATATACCTGTTAACACTGACCTTGGGGAGACTGAACACCTGTTAACACAATATACCTGTTAACACTGACCTTAGGAAGACTGAACACCTGTTAACACAATATACCTGTTAACACTGACCTTGGGGAGACTGAACACCTGTTAACACAATATACCTGTTAACACTGACCTTAGGAAGACTGAACACCTGTTAACACAATATACCTGTTAACACTGACCTTAGGAAGACTGAACACCTGTTAACACAATATACCTGTTAACACTGACCTTAGAAAGACTGAACACCTGTTAACACAATATACCTGTTAACACTGACCTTAGGAAGACTGAACACCTGTTAACACTGACCTTGGGGAGACTGAACACCTGTTAACACTGACCTTAGGGAGACTGAACACCTGTTAACACAATATACCTGTTAACACTGACCTTGGGGAGACTGAACACCTGTTAACACAATATACCTGTTAACACTGACCTTAGAAAGACTGAACACCTGTTAACACAATATACCTGTTAACACTGACCTTGGGGAGACTGAACACCTGTTAACACAATATACCTGTTAACACTGACCTTGGGGAGACTGAACACCTGTTAACACAATATACCTGTTAACACTGACCTTGGGGAGACTGAACACCTGTTAACACAATATACCTGTTAACACTGACCTTAGGAAGACTGAACACGTGTTAACACAATATACCTGTTAACACTGACCTTAGAAAGACTGAACACCTGTTAACACTGACCTTAGGAAGACTGAACACCTGTTAACACAATATACCTGTTAACACTGACCTTGGGAAGACTGAACACCTGTTAACACAATATACCTGTTAACACTGACCTTAGGAAGACTGAACACCTGTTAACACTGACCTTAGGAAGACTGAACACCTGTTAACACTGACCTTAGGAAGACTGAACACCTGTTAACACTGACCTTAGGAAGACTGAACACCTGTTAACACTGACCTTAGGGAGACTGAACACCTGTCAACACAATATACCTGTTAACACTGACCTTAGGAAGACTGAACACCTGTTAACACAATATACCTGTTAACACTGACCTTGGGAAGACTGAACACCTGTTAACACAATATACCTGTTAACACTGACCTTGGGGAGACTGAACACCTGTTAACACTGACCTTAGGAAGACTGAACACCTGTTAACACAATATACCTGTTAACACTGACCTTAGGGAGACTGAACACCTGTTAACACTGACCTTAGGAAGACTGAACACCTGTTAACACTGACCTTAGGAAGACTGAACACCTGTTAACACAATATACAGTGGGGAAAAAAAGTATTTAGTCAGCCACCAATTGTGCAAGTTCTCCCACTTAAAAAGATGAGAGAGGCCTGTAATTTTCATCATAGGTACACGTCAACTATGACAGACAAATTGAGAATGTTTTTTCCAGAAAATCACGTTGTAGGATTTTTTATGAATTTATTTGCAAATTATGGTGGAAAATAAGTATTTGGTCACCTACAAACAAGCAAGATTTCTGGCTCTCACAGACCTGTAATTTCTTCTTTAAGAGGCTCCTCTGTCCTCCACTCGTTACCTGTATTTATGGCACCTGTTTGAACTTGTTATCAGTATAAAAGACACCTGTCCACAACCTCAAACAGTCACACTCCAAACTCCACTATGGCCAAGACCAAAGAGCTGTCAAAGGACACCAGAAACTAAATTGTAGACCTGCACCAGGCTGGGAAGACTGAATCTGCAATAGGTAAGCAGCTTGGTTTGAAGAAATCAACTGTGGGAGCAATTATTAGGAAATGGAAGACATACAAGACCACTGATAATCTCCCTCGATCTGGGGCTCCACACAAGATCTCACCCCGTGGGGTCAAAATGATCACAAGAATCCCAGAACCACACGGGGGGACCTAGTGAATGACCTGCAGAGAGCTGGGACCAAAGTAACAAAGCCTACCATCAGTAACACACTACGCCGCCAAGGACTCAAATCCTGCAGTGCCAGACGTGTCCCCCTGCTTAAGCCAGTACATGTCCAGGCCCGTCTGAAGTTTGCTAGAGTGCATTTGGATGATCCAGAAGAGGATTGGGAGAATGTCATATGGTCAGATGAAACCAAAATAGAACTTTTTGGGTAAAAACTCAACTCGCCGTGTTTGGAGGACAACGAATGCTGAGTTGCATCCAAAGAACACCATACCTACTGTGAAGCATGGGGGTGGAAACATCATGCTTTGGGGCTGTTTTTCTGCAAAGGGACCAGGACGACTGATCCGTGTAAAGGAAAGAATGAATGGGGCCATTTATCGTGAGATTTTGAGTGAAAACCTCCTTCCATCAGCAAGGGCATTGAAGATGAAACGTGGCTGGGTCTTTCAGCATGACAATGATCCCAAACACCCCCCCCCGGGCAACGAAGGAGTGGCTTCGTAAGAAGCATTTCAAGGTCCTGGAGTGGCCTAGCCAGTCTCCAGATCTCAACCCCATAGAAAATCTTTGGAAGGAGTTGAAAGTCCGTGTTGCCCAGCGACAGCCCCAAAACATCACTGCTCTAGAGGAGATCTGCATGGAGGAATGGGCCAAAATACCAGCAACAGTGTGTGAAAACCTTGTGAAGACTTACAGAAAACGTTTGACCTGTGTCATTGCCAACAAAGGGCATATAACAAAGTATTGAGAAACTTTTGTTATTGATCAAATACTTATTTTCCACCATAATTTGCAAATAAATTCATTCAAAATCCTACAATGTGATTTTCTGGATTTTTCTTTCTCATTTTGTCTGTCATAGTTGACGTGTACCTATGATTAAAATTACAGGCCTCATCTTTTTAAGTGGGAGAACTTGCACAATTGGTGGCTGACTAAATCTTTTTTTCCCCCACTGTACCTGTTAACACTGACCTTAGGAAGACTGAACACCTGTTAACACAATATACCTGTTAACACTGACCTTGGAAAGACTGAACACCTGTTAACACAATATACCTGTTAACACTGACCTTAGAAAGACTGAACACCTGTTAACACTGACCTTAGGAAGACTGAACACCTGTTAACACTGACCTTGGGGAGACTGAACACCTGTTAACACAATATACCTGTTAACACTGACCTTAGAAAGACTGAACACCTGTTAACACTGACCTTAGGGCGACTGAACACCTGTTAACACAATATACCTGTTAACACTGATCTTAGAAAGACTGAACACCTGACGAAAGATTTAAGGAGAAAATACTTTGTGGTTGGGAGAGAACAGAAAATGACTTTAACAAATCAAATTGTATTCGTCACATGCTTGGTAACCAACAGGTGTAGACTACCAGTGAGATGCTTGGTAACCAACAGGTGTAGACTACCAGTGAAATGCTGGGTAACCAACAGGTGTAGACTACCAGTGAGATGCTTGGTAACCAACAGGTGTAGACTACCAGTGAGATGCTTGGTAACCAACAGGTGTAGACTACCAGTGAAATGCTTGGTAAACAACAGGTGTAGACTACCAGTGAAATGCTGGGTAACCAACAGGTGTAGACTACCAGTGAAATGCTTGGTAACCAACAGGTGTAGACTACCAGTGAAATGCTTGGTAACCAACAGGTGTAGACTAACAGTGAGATGCTTGGTAACCAACAGGTGTAGACTACCAGTGAAATGCTTGGTAACCAACAGGTGTAGACTACCAGTGAGATGCTTGGTAACCAACAGGTGTAGACTACCAGTGAAATGCTTGGTAACCAACAGGTGTAGACTACCAGTGAAATGCTTGGTAACCAACAGGTGTAGACTACCAGTGAAATGCTTGGTAACCAACAGGTGTAGACTACCAGTGAAATGCTTGGTAACCAACAGGTGTAGACTACCAGTGAGATGCTTGGTAACCAACAGGTGTAGACTACCAGTGAAATGCTTGGTAACCAACAGGTGTAGACTACCAGTGAAATGCTTGGTAACCAACAGGTGTAGACTACCGGTGAAATGCTTGGTAACCAACAGGTGTAGACTACCAGTGAAATGCTTGGTAACCAACAGGTGTAGACTACCAGTGAAATGCTTGGTAACCAACAGGTGTAGACTACCAGTGAAATGCTTGGTAACCAACAGGTGTAGACTACCAGTGAAATGCTTGGTAACCAACAGGTGTAGACTACCAGTGAAATGCTTGGTAACCAACAGGTGTAGACTACCAGTGAAATGCTTGGTAACCAACAGGTGTAGACTACCAGTGAAATCATTGGTAAACAACAGGTGTAGACTACCAGTGAGATGCTTGGTAACCAACAGGTGTAGACTACCAGTGAAATGCTTGGTAACCAACAGGTGTAGACTACCAGCAACAGGTGTAGACTACCAGCAACAGGTGTAGACTACCAGTGAAATGCTTGGTAACCAACAGGTGTAGACTAACAGTGAGATGCTTGGTAACCAACAGGTGTAGACTACCAGTGAAATGCTTGGTAACCAACAGGTGTAGACTACCAGTGAAATGCTTGGTAACCAACAGGTGTAGACTAACAGTGAAATGCTTGGTAACCAACAGGTGTAGACTAACAGTGAGATGCTTGGTAACCAACAGGTGTAGACTACCAGTGAAATGCTTGGTAACCAACAGGTGTAGACTACCAGTGAAATCATTGGTAAACAACAGGTGTAGACTACCAGTGAGATGCTTGGTAACCAACAGGTGTAGACTACCAGTGAAATGCTTGGTAACCAACAGGTGTAGACTACCAGCAACAGGTGTAGACTACCAGCAACAGGTGTAGACTACCAGTGAGATGCTGACTGACGGGTCGTTCCCAACAACGCAGAGATAATGAAAATAGAGAAATAATAGAAATGTAATGATAATAATATTGTCTGTGTTTGCACCTTGAGCTGTTCCTCTGATGCGATGAGGACTGAGTGTGGGTTGGTCATGTCTGGAGCGGTGGCCAGGTCCAGAGAGGCTTGGTACGGTTCTGGTAACGGTTTCCCCCGTCCGTCCAGAACACAGATGGACACGACCGGAGCTCTGTGCATCAGCTGGATCTCTTTACCCAACACCGCCTCCACACACACACTCCCCTCACCCCCCGCCCCACCGCGCCCACGCCCCGACCCCGACCCCGACCCCACACCCGGAACCTCCAGCGCGTAAGCATACACACTCCCTGAGTTAGTCCCCGCCCACAGCGTCGGGCCGTGGTGTGTACCTGCAGGAGACATAGAGACACGTTAACACAGAGACACGTTATAGAGACACGTTAACACAGAGACACGTTAACACAGAGACACGTTAACACAGAGACACGTTAACACAGAGACACGTTATAGAGACACGTTAACACAGAGACACGTTAACACAGAGACACGTTAACACAGAGACACGTTAACACAGAGACACGTTATAGAGACACGTTAACACAGAGACACGTTAACACAAAGACACGTTAACACAAAGACACGTTAACACAGAAACACGTTAACACAGAGACACGTTAACACAGAGACACGTTAACACAGAGACACGTTAACACAGAGACACGTTAACACAGAGACACGTTATAGAGACACGTTAACACAGAGACACGTTAACACAGAGACACGTTAACACAGAGACACGTTAACATAGAGACACGTTATAGAGACACGTTAACACAGAAACACGTTAACACAGAGACACGTTAACACAGAGACACGTTAACACAGAGACACGTTATAGAGACACGTTAACACAGAGACACGTTAACATAGAGACACGTTAACACAGAGACACGTTAACACAGAGACACGTTAACACGGAGACACGTTATCGAGACACGTTAACACAGAAACACGTTAACATAGAGACACGTTATAGAGACACGTTAACACAGAAACACGTTAACACAGAGACACGTTAACACAGAGACACGTTAACACAGAGACACGTTAACACAGAGACACGTTAACACAGAGACACGTTATAGAGACACGTTAACACAGAGACACGTTAACATAGAGACACGTTAACACAGAGACACGTTAACACAGAGACACGTTAACACGGAGACACGTTAACACAGAGACACGTTAACATAGAGACACGTTAACACAGAGACACGTTAACACAGAGACACGTTAACACAAAGACACGTTAACACAGAGACACGTTAACACGGAGACACGTTAACACAGAGACACGTAAACATAGAGACACGTTAACACAGAGACACGTTATAGAGACACGTCATAGAGACACGTTAACACAGAGACACGTTATAGAGACACGTTAACACAGAGACACGTTATAGAGACACGTTAACACAGAGACACGTTAACACAGAGACACGCTAACACAGAGACACGTTAACACAGAGACACGTTATAGAGACACGTTAACATAGAGACACGTTAACCTAGAGACACGTTAACACAGAGACACGTTAACACGGAGACACGTTAACACAGAGACACGTTAACACAGAGACACGTTAACACAGAGACACGTTAACACAGAGACACGTTAACACAGAGACACGTTAACACAGAGACACGTTAACACAGAGACACGTTAACACAGAGACACGTTAACACAGAGACACGTTAACATAGAGACACGTTAACACAGAGACACGTTAACACAGAGACACGTTAACACAGAGACACGTTAACATAGAGACACGTTAACACAGAGACACGTTAACACAGAGACACGTTAACACAGAGACACGTTAACACAGAGACACGTTAACACAGAGACACATTATAGAGACACGTTAACACAGAGACACGTTAACACAGAGACACGTTAACACAGAGACACGTTAACACAGAGACACGTTAACACAGAGACACGTTAACACGGAGACACGTTAACACGGAGACACGTTAACACAGAGAAACGTTAACACAGAGACACGTTAACACAGAGACACGTTAACACAAAGACACGTTAACACAGAGACACGTTAACACGGAGACACGTTAACACAGAGACACGTAAACATAGAGACACGTTAACACAGAGACACGTTATAGAGACACGTCATAGAGACATGTTAACACAGAGACACGTTATAGAGACACGTTAACACAGAGACACGTTAACACAGAGACACGCTAACACAGAGACACGTTAACACAGAGACACGTTATAGAGACACGTTAACATAGAGACACGTTAACACAGAGACACGTTAACACAGAGACACGTTAACACGGAGACACGTTAACACAGAGACACGTTAACACAGAGACACGTTAACACAGAGACACGTTAACACAGAGACACGTTAACACAGAGACACGTTATAGAGACACGTTAACACAGAGACACGTTAACACAGAGACACGTTAACACAGAGACACGTTAACACGGAGACACGTTAACACAGAGACACGTTAACACAGAGACACGTTAACACAGAGACACGTTAACACAGAGACACGTTAACACAGAGACACGTTAACACAGAGACACGTTAACATAGAGACACGTTAACACAGAAACACGTTAACACAGAGACACGTTAACACAGAGACACGTTAACACAGAGACACGTTAACATAGAGACACGTTAACACAGAGACACGTTATAGAGACATGTTAACACAGAGACACGTTAACACAGAGACACGTTAACACGGAGACACGTTAACACAGAGACACGTTAGAGACACGTTAACACAGAGACACGTTAACACAGAGACACGTTATAGAGACACGTTAACACAGAGACACGTTAACACGGAGACACGTTAACACAGAGACACGTTAACACGGAGACACGTTATAGAGACACGTTAACACAGAGACACGTTAACACAGAGACACGTTAACACAGAGACACGTTAACACAGAGACACGTTAACACAGAGACACGTTAACACAGAGACACGTTAACATAGAGACACGTTAATACAGAGACACGTTAATACAGAGACACGTTAACACAGAGACACGTTATAGAGACACGTTAACACAGAGACACGTTAACACAGAGACACGTTAACACAGAGACACGTTAACACAGAGACACGTTATAGAGACACGTTAACATAGAGACACGTTATAGAGACACGTTAACACAGAGACACGTTATAGAGACACGTTAACATAGAGACACGTTAACACAGAGACACGTTAACAGAGAGACACGTTAACACAGAGACACGTTAACACAGAGACACGTTATAGAGACACGTTAACACAGAGACACGTTAACACAGAGACACGTTATAGAGACACGTTAACACAGAGACACGTTAACACAGAGACACGTTATAGAGACACGTTATAGAGACACGTTAACACAGAGACATGTTAACACGGAGACACGTTATAGAGACACGTTAACACAGAGACATGTTAACACGGAGACACGTTATAGAGACACGTTAACACAGAGACATGTTAACACGGAGACACGTTATAGAGACACGTTAACACAGAGACACGTTAACATAGAGACACGTTAACACAGAGACACGTTAACACAGAGACACGTTATAGAGACACGTTAACACAGAGACACGTTAACACAGAGACACGTTAACACAGAGACACGTTAACACAGAGACACGTTAACACAGAGATACGTTAACACAGAGACACGTTATAGAGACACGTTAACACAGAGACACGTTAACACAGAGACACGTTAACACAGAGACACGTTAACACGGAGACACGTTAACACGGAGACACGTTAACACAGAGACACGTTAACACAGAGACACGTTAACACAGAGACACGTTAACACAGAGACACGTTATAGAGACACGTTAACACAGAGACACGTTAACACAGAGACACGTTATAGAGACACGTTAACACAGAGACACGTTAACACAGAGACACGTTATAGAGACACGTTATAGAGACACGTTAACACAGAGACATGTTAACACGGAGACACGTTATAGAGACACGTTAACACAGAGACATGTTAACACGGAGACACGTTATAGAGACACGTTAACACAGAGACATGTTAACACGGAGACACGTTATAGAGACACGTTAACACAGAGACACGTTAACATAGAGACACGTTAACACAGAGACACGTTAACACAGAGACACGTTATAGAGACACGTTAACACAGAGACACGTTAACACAGAGACACGTTAACACAGAGACACGTTAACACAGAGACACGTTAACACAGAGATACGTTAACACAGAGACACGTTATAGAGACACGTTAACACAGAGACACGTTAACACAGAGACACGTTAACACAGAGACACGTTAACACGGAGACACGTTAACACGGAGACACGTTAACACAGAGACACGTTAACACAGAGACACGTTAACACAGAGACACGTTAACACAGAGATACGTTAACACAGAGACACGTTAACACAGAGACACGTTAACACAGAGACACGTTAACACAGAGACACGTTAACACAGAGACACGTTAACACAGAGACACGTTAACACGGAGACACGTTAACACAGAGACACGTTAACACAGAGACACGTTAACATAGAGACACGTTATAGAGACACGTTAACATAGAGATACGTTAACACAGAGACACGTTAACACAGAGACACGTTATAGAGACACGTTAACACAGAGACACGTTAACACAGAGACACGTTAACACAGAGACACGTTATAGAGACACGTTATAGAGACACGTTAACATAGAGACACGTTAACACAGAGACACGTTAACACAGAGACACGTTATAGAGACACGTTAACACAGAGACACGTTAACACAGAGACACGTTAACACAGAGACACGTTATAGAGACACGTTAACACAGAGACACGTTAACACAGAGACACGTTAACACAGAGACACGTTATAGAGACACGTTATAGAGACACGTTAACATAGAGACACGTTAACACAGAGACACGTTATAGAGACACGTTAACACAGAGACACGTTAACACAGAGACACGTTAACACAGAGACACACACATTAAACATGTATAACAGACAGACAGGTTTAACAGAGACAGACAGACAGAATCATACCGTCTCTAAGGTATGTATCAGCGAAACAGAGACATCGCACCACTCCTGACAGAGAGTCGTCAGCTGATCTCGGCTCGATCCGCCGCTGGACCGGAGCTACTTCCTCCTGGTCGGCTAGCGCTGCGTTGGCCTCCTGGACCTACACACACACAGGAAGTGATGTCACACCTACACACACTGGGTGTTACGTCACATTCATTGGATGCCCTGTGAGAATCTATTACATTGTGACGGAGATGGTGTGTGTTACCTTGCTGGTAGGGGTGGTAACGGAGATGGGGTGTGTTACCTTGCTGGTAGGGGTAGTAATGGAGATGGGGTGTGTTACCTTGCTGGTAGGGGTAGTAACGGAGATGGTGTGTGTTACCTTGCTGGTAGGGGTAGTAATGGAGATGGGGTGTGTTACCTTGCTGGTAGGGGTAGTAACGGAGATGGGGGGTGTTACCTTGCTGGTAGGGGTAGTAACGGAGATGGGGTGTGTTACCTTGCTGGTAGGGGTAGTAACGGAGATGGGGTGTGTTACCTTGCTGGTAGGGGTAGTGATGGAGATGGGGGGTGTGTTACCTTGCTGGTAGGGGTAGTAACGGAGATGGGGTGTGTTACCTTGCTGGTAGGGGTAGTAACGGAGATGGGGTGTGTTACCTTGCTGGTAGGGGTAGTGATGGAGATGGGGTGTGTTACCTTGCTGGTAGGGGTAGTAACGGAGATGGGGGGTGTGTTACCTTGCTGGTAGGGGTAGTAACGGAGATGGGGTGTGTTACCTTGCTGGTAGGGGTAGTAATGGAGATGGGGTGTGTGTTACCTTGCTGGTAGGGGTAGTAACGGAGATGGGGTGTGTTACCTTGCTGGTAGGGGTAGTAACGGAGATGGGGTGTGTTACCTTGCTGGTAGGGGTAGTAACGGAGATGGGGGGTGTGTTACCTTGCTGGTAGGGGTAGTAACGGAGATGGGGTGTGTTACCTTGCTGGTAGGGGTGGTAACGGAGATGGGGGGTGTTACCTTGCTGGTAGGGGTAGTAACGGAGATGGGGTGTGTTACCTTGCTGGTAGGGGTAGTAACGGAGATGGGGTGTGTTACCTTGCTGGTAGGGGTAGTAACGGAGATGGGGTGTGTTACCTTGCTGGTAGGGGTAGTAACGGAGATGGGGGGTGTGTTACCTTGCTGGTAGGGGTAGTAACGGAGATGGGGTGTGTTACCTTGCTGGTAGGGGTAGTAATGGAGATGGGGTGTGTTACCTTGCTGGTAGGGGTAGTAACGGAGATGGGGTGTGTTACCTTGCTGGTAGGGGTAGTAATGGAGATGGGGTGTGTGTTACCTTGCTGGTAGGGGTAGTAACGGAGATGGGGTGTGTTACCTTGCTGGTAGGGGTAGTAACGGAGATGGGGTGTGTGTTACCTTGCTGGTAGGGGTAGTAACGGAGATGGGGGGTGTGTTACCTTGCTGGTAGGGGTAGTAACGGAGATGGGGTGTGTTACCTTGCTGGTAGGGGTAGTAACGGAGATGGGGTGTGTTACCTTGCTGGTAGGGGTAGTAACGGAGATGGGGTGTGTTACCTTGCTGGTAGGGGTAGTGACGGAGATGGGGTGTGTTACCTTGCTGGTAGGGGTAGTAACGGAGATGGGGTGTGTTACCTTGCTGGTAGGGGTAGTGACGGAGATGGGGTGTGTTACCTTGCTGGTAGGGGTAGTAACGGAGATGGGGTGTGTTACCTTGCTGGTAGGGGTAGTAACGGAGATGGGGTGTGTTACCTTGCTGGTAGGGGTAGTAATGGAGATGGGGTGTGTTACCTTGCTGGTAGGGGTAGTAACGGAGATGGGGTGTGTTACCTTGCTGGTAGGGGTAGTAACGGAGATGGGGTGTGTTACCTTGCTGGTAGGGGTAGTAACGGAGATGGGGTGTGTTACCTTGCTGGTAGGGGTAGTAACGGAGATGGGGTGTGTTACCTTGCTGGTAGGGGTAGTAACGGAGATGGGGTGTGTTACCTTGCTGGTAGGGGTAGTAACGGAGATGGGGTGTGTTACCTTGCTGGTAGGGGTAGTAACGGAGATGGGGTGTGTTACCTTGCTGGTAGGGGTAGTAACGGAGATGGGGTGTGTTACCTTGCTGGTAGGGGTAGTAACGGAGATGGGGTGTGTTACCTTGCTGGTAGGGGTAGTAACGGAGATGGGGGGTGTTACCTTGCTGGTAGGGGTAGTGACGGAGATGGGGTGTGTTACCTTGCTGGTAGGGGTAGTAACGGAGATGGGGGGTGTGTTACCTTGCTGGTAGGGGTAGTAATGGAGATGGGGTGTGTTACCTTGCTGGTAGGGGTAGTAACGGAGATGGGGTGTGTTACCTTGCTGGTAGGGGTGGTAACGGAGATGGGGTGTGTTACCTTGCTGGTAGGGGTAGTGACGGAGATGGGGTGTGTTACCTTGCTGGTAGGGGTGGTAACGGAGATGGGGTGTGTTACCTTGCTGGTAGGGGTGGTAACGGAGATGGGGTGTGTGTTACCTTGCTGGTAGGGGTAGTAACGGAGATGGGGGGTGTTACCTTGCTGGTAGGGGTAGTAACGGAGATGGGGTGTGTTACCTTGCTGGTAGGGGTAGTAACGGAGATGGGGTGTGTTACCTTGCTGGTAGGGGTGGTAACGGAGATGGGGTGTGTTACCTTGCTGGTAGGGGTGGTAACGGAGATGGGGTGTGTTACCTTGCTGGTAGGGGTAGTAACGGAGATGGGGTGTGTTACCTTGCTGGTTGGGGTAGTGATGGAGATGGGGTGTGTTACCTTGCTGGTAGGGGTAGTAACGGAGATGGGGTGTGTTACCTTGCTGGTAGGGGTAGTAACGGAGATGGGGTGTGTTACCTTGCTGGTAGGGGTAGTGACGGAGATGGGGTGTGTTACCTTGCTGGTAGGGGTAGTAACGGAGATGGGGTGTGTTACCTTGCTGGTAGGGGTAGTAACGGAGATGGGGGGTGTTACCTTGCTGGTAGGGGTAGTAACGGAGATGGGGTGTGTTACCTTGCTGGTAGGGGTAGTAACGGAGATGGGGGGTGTTACCTTGCTGGTAGGGGTAGTAACGGAGATGGGGTGTGTTACCTTGCTGGTTGGGGTAGTAACGGAGATGGGGTGTGTTACCTTGCTGGTAGGGGTAGTAACGGAGATGGGGTGTGTTACCTTGCTGGTAGGGGGAGTAACGGAGATGGGGGGTGTTACCTTGCTGGTAGGGGTGGTGAAGGGGCGTTTCTTCCCAGACACTCTACTCTTCCGGATGCGTCTGAAGCTCTGTCTGAGAGACTTCTTCAGACTCTTCACTCTGCTGAGAGGACCCTCCATCGCTAGGGAGTCGTTAGGGTGCAGGGTACACCTGGAGACAACAACAGAGAGATAGAACAGCTTAACAACACACCAGAGGGGACACCTGGAGACAACAGAGAGATAGAACAGCTTAACAACACACCAGAGGGGACACCTGGAGACGACAGAGAGATAGAACAGCTTAAGAACACACCAGAGGGGACACCTGGAGACAACAGAGAGATAGAACAGCTTAACAACACACCAGAGGGGACACCTGGAGACAACAGAGAGAGAGATAGAACAGTTTAACAACACACCAGAGGGGACACCTGGAGACAGAGAGATAGAACAGCTTAACAACACACCAGAGGGGACACCTGGAGACGACAGAGAGATAGAACAGCTTAACAACACACCAGAGGGGACACCTGGAGACAACAGAGAGATAGAACAGCTTAACAACACACCAGAGGGGACACCTGGAGACAGAGAGATAGAACAGCTTAACAACACACCAGAGGGTACACCTGGAGACAACAACAGAGAGATAGAACAGCTTAACAACACACCAGAGGGGACACCTGGAGACAACAGAGAGATAGAACAGCTTAACAACACACCAGAGGGGACACCTGGAGACGACAGAGAGATAGAACAGCTTAAGAACACACCAGAGGGGACACCTGGAGACAGAGAGATAGAACAGCTTAACAACACACCAGAGGGGACACCTGGAGACGACAGAGAGATAGAACAGCTTAACAACACACCAGAGGGGACACCTGGAGACAACAGAGAGATAGAACAGCTTAACAACACACCAGAGGGGACACCTGGAGACAGAGAGATAGAACAGCTTAACAACACACCAGAGGGTACACCTGGAGACAACAACAGAGAGATAGAACAGCTTAACAACACACCAGAGGGGACACCTGGAGACAACAGAGAGATAGAACAGCTTAACAACACACCAGAGGGGACACCTGGAGACAACAACAGAGAGATAGAACAGCTTAACAACACACCAGAGGGGACACCTGGAGACAACAGAGAGATAGAACAGCTTAAGAACACACCAGAGGGGACACCTGGAGACAACAGAGAGATAGAACAGCTTAACAACACACCAGAGGGGACACCTGGAGACAACAGAGAGAGAGATAGAACAGTTTAACAACACACCAGAGGGGACACCTGGAGACAGAGAGATAGAACAGCTTAACAACACACCAGAGGGGACACCTGGAGACGACAGAGAGATAGAACAGCTTAACAACACACCAGAGGGGACACCTGGAGACAACAGAGAGATAGAACAGCTTAACAACACACCAGAGGGGACACCTGGAGACAGAGAGATAGAACAGCTTAACAACACACCAGAGGGTACACCTGGAGACAACAACAGAGAGATAGAACAGCTTAACAACACACCAGAGGGGACACCTGGAGACAACAGAGAGATAGAACAGCTTAACAACACACCAGAGGGGACACCTGGAGACGACAGAGAGATAGAACAGCTTAAGAACACACCAGAGGGGACACCTGGAGACAGAGAGATAGAACAGCTTAACAACACACCAGAGGGGACACCTGGAGACGACAGAGAGATAGAACAGCTTAACAACACACCAGAGGGGACACCTGGAGACAACAGAGAGATAGAACAGCTTAACAACACACCAGAGGGGACACCTGGAGACAGAGAGATAGAACAGCTTAACAACACACCAGAGGGGACACCTGGAGACAACAGAGAGATAGAACAGCTTAACAACACACCAGAGGGGACACCTGGAGACAACAGAGAGATAGAACAGCTTAACACCACACCAGAGGGGACACCTGGAGACGACAGAGAGATAGAACAGCTTAACAACACACCAGAGGGGACACCTGGAGACGACAGAGAGATAGAACAGCTTAACAACACACCAGAGGGGACACCTGGAGACAACAGAGAGATAGAACAGCTTAACAACACACCAGAGGGGACACCTGGAGACAACAGAGAGATAGAACAGCTTAACAACACACCAGAGGGGACACCTGGAGACAGAGAGATAGAACAGCTTAACAACACACCAGAGGGGACACCTGGAGACAACAGAGAGATAGAACAGCTTAACAACACACCAGAGGGGACACCTGGAGACGACAGAGAGATAGAACAGCTTAACAACACACCAGAGGGGACACCTGGAGACAACAGAGAGATAGAACAGCTTAACAACACTCCAGAGGGGACACCTGGAGACAGAGAGATAGAACAGCTTAACAACACACCAGAGGGGACACCTGGAGACAACAGAGAGATAGAACAGCTTAACAACACACCAGAGGGGACACCTGGAGACAGAGAGATAGAACAGCTTAACAACACACCAGAGGGGACACCTGGAGACAGAGAGATAGAACAGCTTAACAACACACCAGAGGGGACACCTGGAGACAGAGAGATAGAACAGCTTAACAACACACCAGAGGGGACACCTGGAGACAGAGAGATAGAACAGCTTAACAACACACCAGAGGGGACACCTGGAGACAACAGAGAGATAGAACAGCTTAACAACACACCAGAGGGGACACCTGGAGACAACAGAGAGATAGAACAGCTTAACAAAACACCAGAGGGGACACCTGGAGACAGAGAGATAGAACAGCTTAACAACACACCAGAGGGGACACCTGGAGACAACAGAGAGATAGAACAGCTTAACAACACACCAGAGGGGACACCTGGAGACAACAGAGAGATAGAACAGCTTAACAACACACCAGAGGGGACACCTGGAGACAACAGAGAGATAGAACAGCTTAACAACACACCAGAGGGGACACCTGGAGACAACAGAGAGATAGAACAGCTTAACAACACACCAGAGGGGACACCTGGAGACAACAGAGAGATAGAACAGCTTAACAACACACCAGAGGGGACACCTGGAGACAGAGAGATAGAACAGCTTAACAACACACCAGAGGGGACACCTGGAGACGACAGAGAGATAGAACAGCTTAACAACACACCAGAGGGGACACCTGGAGACAACAGAGAGATAGAACAGCTTAACAACACACCAGAGGGGACACCTGGAGACAACAGAGAGATAGAACAGCTTAACAACACACCAGAGGGGACACCTGGAGACAACAGAGAGATAGAACAGCTTAACAACACACCAGAGGGGACACCTGGAGACAACAGAGAGATAGAACAGCTTAACAACACACCAGAGGGGACACCTGGAGACAGAGAGATAGAACAGCTTAACAACACACCAGAGGGGACACCTGGAGACAACAGAGAGATAGAACAGCTTAACAACACACCAGAGGGGACACCTGGAGACAACAGAGAGATAGAACAGCTTAACAACACACCAGAGGGGACACCTGGAGACGACAGAGAGATAGAACAGCTTAAGAACACACCAGAGGGGACACCTGGAGACAACAGAGAGATAGAACAGCTTAACAACACACCAGAGGGGACACCTGGAGACAACAGAGAGAGAGATAGAACAGTTTAACAACACACCAGAGGGGACACCTGGAGACAGAGAGATAGAACAGCTTAACAACACACCAGAGGGGACACCTGGAGACGACAGAGAGATAGAACAGCTTAACAACACACCAGAGGGGACACCTGGAGACAACAGAGAGATAGAACAGCTTAACAACACACCAGAGGGGACACCTGGAGACAGAGAGATAGAACAGCTTAACAACACACCAGAGGGTACACCTGGAGACAACAACAGAGAGATAGAACAGCTTAACAACACACCAGAGGGGACACCTGGAGACAACAGAGAGATAGAACAGCTTAACAACACACCAGAGGGGACACCTGGAGACGACAGAGAGATAGAACAGCTTAAGAACACACCAGAGGGGACACCTGGAGACAGAGAGATAGAACAGCTTAACAACACACCAGAGGGGACACCTGGAGACGACAGAGAGATAGAACAGCTTAACAACACACCAGAGGGGACACCTGGAGACAACAGAGAGATAGAACAGCTTAACAACACACCAGAGGGGACACCTGGAGACAGAGAGATAGAACAGCTTAACAACACACCAGAGGGGACACCTGGAGACAACAGAGAGATAGAACAGCTTAACAACACACCAGAGGGGACACCTGGAGACAACAGAGAGATAGAACAGCTTAACACCACACCAGAGGGGACACCTGGAGACGACAGAGAGATAGAACAGCTTAACAACACACCAGAGGGGACACCTGGAGACGACAGAGAGATAGAACAGCTTAACAACACACCAGAGGGGACACCTGGAGACAACAGAGAGATAGAACAGCTTAACAACACACCAGAGGGGACACCTGGAGACAACAGAGAGATAGAACAGCTTAACAACACACCAGAGGGGACACCTGGAGACAGAGAGATAGAACAGCTTAACAACACACCAGAGGGGACACCTGGAGACAACAGAGAGATAGAACAGCTTAACAACACACCAGAGGGGACACCTGGAGACGACAGAGAGATAGAACAGCTTAACAACACACCAGAGGGGACACCTGGAGACAACAGAGAGATAGAACAGCTTAACAACACTCCAGAGGGGACACCTGGAGACAGAGAGATAGAACAGCTTAACAACACACCAGAGGGGACACCTGGAGACAACAGAGAGATAGAACAGCTTAACAACACAGAGGGGACACCTGGAGACAACAGAGAGATAGAACAGCTTAACAACACACCAGAGGGGACACCTGGAGACAGAGAGATAGAACAGCTTAACAACACACCAGAGGGGACACCTGGAGACAGAGAGATAGAACAGCTTAACAACACACCAGAGGGGACACCTGGAGACAGAGAGATAGAACAGCTTAACAACACACCAGAGGGGACACCTGGAGACAACAGAGAGATAGAACAGCTTAACAACACACCAGAGGGGACACCTGGAGACAACAGAGAGATAGAACAGCTTAACAACACACCAGAGGGGACACCTGGAGACAGAGAGATAGAACAGCTTAACAACACACCAGAGGGGACACCTGGAGACAACAGAGAGATAGAACAGCTTAACAACACACCAGAGGGGACACCTGGAGACAACAGAGAGATAGAACAGCTTAACAACACACCAGAGGGGACACCTGGAGACAACAGAGAGATAGAACAGCTTAACAACACACCAGAGGGGACACCTGGAGACAACAGAGAGATAGAACAGCTTAACAACACACCAGAGGGGACACCTGGAGACAACAGAGAGATAGAACAGCTTAACAACACACCAGAGGGGACACCTGGAGACAGAGAGATAGAACAGCTTAACAACACACCAGAGGGGACACCTGGAGACGACAGAGAGATAGAACAGCTTAACAACACACCAGAGGGGACACCTGGAGACAACAGAGAGATAGAACAGCTTAACAACACACCAGAGGGGACACCTGGAGACAACAGAGAGATAGAACAGCTTAACAACACACCAGAGGGGACACCTGGAGACAACAGAGAGATAGAACAGCTTAACAACACACCAGAGGGGACACCTGGAGACAACAGAGAGATAGAACAGCTTAACAACACACCAGAGGGGACACCTGGAGACAGAGAGATAGAACAGCTTAACAACACACCAGAGGGGACACCTGGAGACAACAGAGAGATAGAACAGCTTAACAACACACCAGAGGGGACACCTGGAGACAACAGAGAGATAGAACAGCTTAACAACACACCAGAGGGGACACCTGGAGACAGAGAGATAGAACAGCTTAACAACACACCAGAGGGGACACCTGGAGACGACAGAGAGATAGAACAGCTTAACAACACACCAGAGGGGACACCTGGAGACAACAGAGAGATAGAACAGCTTAACAACACACCAGAGGGGACACCTGGAGACAACAGAGAGATAGAACAGCTTAACAACACACCAGAGGGGACACCTGGAGACAACAGAGAGATAGAACAGCTTAACAACACACCAGAGGGGACACCTGGAGACAACAGAGAGATAGAACAGCTTAACAACACACCAGAGGGGACACCTGGAGACAACAGAGAGATAGAACAGCTTAACAACACACCAGAGGGGACACCTGGAGACTACAGAGAGATAGAACAGCTTAACAACACACCAGAGGGGACACCTGGAGACAACAGAGAGATAGAACAGCTTAACAACACACCAGAGGGGACACCTGGAGACAACAACAGAGAGATAGAACAGCTTAACAACACACCAGAGGGGACACCTGGAGACAGAGAGATAGAACAGCTTAACAACACACCAGAGGGGACACCTGGAGACAGAGAGATAGAACAGCTTAACAACACACCAGAGGGGACACCTGGAGACAACAGAGAGATAGAACAGCTTAACAACACACCAGAGGGGACACCTGGAGACAACAGAGAGATAGAACAGCTTAACAACACACCAAAGGGGACACCTGGAGACAGAGAGATAGAACAGCTTAACAACACACCAGAGGGGACACCTGGAGACAACAGAGAGATAGAACAGCTTAACAACACACCAGAGGGGACACCTGGAGACAGAGAGATAGAACAGCTTAACAACACACCAGAGGGGACACCTGGAGACAACAGAGAGATAGAACAGCTTAACAACACACCAGAGGGGACACCTGGAGACAGAGAGATAGAACAGCTTAACAACACACCAGAGGGGACACCTGGAGACAACAGAGAGATAGAACAGCTTAACAACACACCAGAGGGGACACCTGGAGACAACAGAGAGATAGAACAGCTTAACAACACACCAGAGGGGACACCTGGAGACAGAGAGATAGAACAGCTTAACAACACACCAGAGGGGACACCTGGAGACGACAGAGAGATAGAACAGCTTAACAACACACCAGAGGGGACACCTGGAGACAACAGAGAGATAGAACAGCTTAACAACACACCAGAGGGGACACCTGGAGACAACAGAGAGATAGAACAGCTTAACAACACACCAGAGGGGACACCTGGAGACAACAGAGAGATAGAACAGCTTAACAACACACCAGAGGGGACACCTGGAGACAACAGAGAGATAGAACAGCTTAACAACACACCAGAGGGGACACCTGGAGACAACAGAGAGATAGAACAGCTTAACAACACACCAGAGGGGACACCTGGAGACTACAGAGAGATAGAACAGCTTAACAACACACCAGAGGGGACACCTGGAGACAACAGAGAGATAGAACAGCTTAACAACACACCAGAGGGGACACCTGGAGACAACAACAGAGAGATAGAACAGCTTAACAACACACCAGAGGGGACACCTGGAGACAGAGAGATAGAACAGCTTAACAACACACCAGAGGGGACACCTGGAGACAGAGAGATAGAACAGCTTAACAACACACCAGAGGGGACACCTGGAGACAACAGAGAGATAGAACAGCTTAACAACACACCAGAGGGGACACCTGGAGACAACAGAGAGATAGAACAGCTTAACAACACACCAGAGGGGACACCTGGAGACAACAGAGAGATAGAACAGCTTAACAACACACCAGAGGGGACACCTGGAGACAGAGAGATAGAACAGCTTAACAACACACCAGAGGGGACACCTGGAGACAACAGAGAGATAGAACAGCTTAACAACACACCAGAGGGGACACCTGGAGACAACAGAGAGATAGAACAGCTTAACAACACACCAGAGGGGACACCTGGAGACAACAGAGAGATAGAACAGCTTAACAACACACCAAAGGGGACACCTGGAGACAACAGAGAGATAGAACAGCTTAACAACACACCAGAGGGGACACCTGGAGACAACAGAGAGATAGAACAGCTTAACAACACACCAGAGGGGACACCTGGAGACAGAGAGATAGAACAGCTTAACAACACACCAGAGGGGACACCTGGAGACAACAGAGAGATAGAACAGCTTAACAACACACCAGAGGGGACACCTGGAGACAACAGAGAGATAGAACAGCTTAACAACACACCAGAGGGGACACCTGGAGACAGAGAGATAAAACAGCTTAACAACACACCAGAGGGGACACCTGGAGACAACAGAGAGATAGAACAGCTTAACAACACACCAGAGGGGACACCTGGAGACGACAGAGAGATAGAACAGCTTAACAACACACCAGAGGGGACACCTGGAGACAACAGAGAGATAGAACAGCTTAACAACACACCAGAGGGGACACCTGGAGACAGAGAGATAGAACAGCTTAACAACACACCAGAGGGGACACCTGGAGACAACAGAGAGATAGAACAGCTTAACAACACACCAGAGGGGACACCTGGAGACAACAGAGAGATAGAACAGCTTAACAACACACCAGAGGGGACACCTGGAGACAGAGAGATAGAACAGCTTAACAACACACCAGAGGGGACACCTGGAGACGACAGAGAGATAGAACAGCTTAACAACACACCAGAGGGGACACCTGGAGACAACAGAGAGATAGAACAGCTTAACAACACACCAGAGGGGACACCTGGAGACAACAGAGAGATAGAACAGCTTAACAACACACCAGAGGGGACACCTGGAGACAACAGAGAGATAGAACAGCTTAACAACACACCAGAGGGGACACCTGGAGACAACAGAGAGATAGAACAGCTTAACAACACACCAGAGGGGACACCTGGAGACAACAGAGAGATAGAACAGCTTAACAACACACCAGAGGGGACACCTGGAGACTACAGAGAGATAGAACAGCTTAACAACACACCAGAGGGGACACCTGGAGACAACAGAGAGATAGAACAGCTTAACAACACACCAGAGGGGACACCTGGAGACAACAACAGAGAGATAGAACAGCTTAACAACACACCAGAGGGGACACCTGGAGACAGAGAGATAGAACAGCTTAACAACACACCAGAGGGGACACCTGGAGACAGAGAGATAGAACAGCTTAACAACACACCAGAGGGGACACCTGGAGACAACAGAGAGATAGAACAGCTTAACAACACACCAGAGGGGACACCTGGAGACAACAGAGAGATAGAACAGCTTAACAACACACCAGAGGGGACACCTGGAGACAACAGAGAGATAGAACAGCTTAACAACACACCAGAGGGGACACCTGGAGACAGAGAGATAGAACAGCTTAACAACACACCAGAGGGGACACCTGGAGACAACAGAGAGATAGAACAGCTTAACAACACACCAGAGGGGACACCTGGAGACAACAGAGAGATAGAACAGCTTAACAACACACCAGAGGGGACACCTGGAGACAACAGAGAGATAGAACAGCTTAACAACACACCAAAGGGGACACCTGGAGACAGAGAGATAGAACAGCTTAACAACACACCAGAGGGGACACCTGGAGACAACAGAGAGATAGAACAGCTTAACAACACACCAGAGGGGACACCTGGAGACGACAGAGAGATAGAACAGCTTAACAACACACCAGAGGGGACACCTGGAGACAACAGAGAGATAGAACAGCTTAACAACACACCAAAGGGGACACCTGGAGACAGAGAGATAGAACAGCTTAACAACACACCAGAGGGGACACCTGGAGACAACAGAGAGATAGAACAGCTTAACAACACACCAGAGGGGACACCTGGAGACGACAGAGAGATAGAACAGCTTAACAACACACCAGAGGGGACACCTGGAGACAACAGAGAGATAGAACAGCTTAACAACACACCAGAGGGGACACCTGGAGACAACAGAGAGATAGAACAGCTTAACAACACACCAGAGGGGACACCTGGAGACAACAGAGAGATAGAACAGCTTAACAACACACCAGAGGGGACACCTGGAGACAACAGAGAGATAGAACAGCTTAACAACACACCAGAGGGGACACCTGGAGACAGAGAGATAGAACAGCTTAACAACACACCAGAGGGGACACCTGGAGACAACAGAGAGATAGAACAGCTTAACAACACACCAGAGGGGACACCTGGAGACAGAGAGATAAAACAGCTTAACAACACACCAGAGGGGACACCTGGAGACAACAGAGAGATAGAACAGCTTAACAACACACCAGAGGGGACACCTGGAGACGACAGAGAGATAGAACAGCTTAACAACACACCAGAGGGGACACCTGGAGACAACAGAGAGATAGAACAGCTTAACAACACACCAGAGGGGACACCTGGAGACAGAGAGATAGAACAGCTTAACAACACACCAGAGGGGACACCTGGAGACAACAGAGAGATAGAACAGCTTAACAACACACCAGAGGGGACACCTGGAGACAACAGAGAGATAGAACAGCTTAACAACACACCAGAGGGGACACCTGGAGACAGAGAGATAGAACAGCTTAACAACACACCAGAGGGGACACCTGGAGACGACAGAGAGATAGAACAGCTTAACAACACACCAGAGGGGACACCTGGAGACAACAGAGAGATAGAACAGCTTAACAACACACCAGAGGGGACACCTGGAGACAACAGAGAGATAGAACAGCTTAACAACACACCAGAGGGGACACCTGGAGACAACAGAGAGATAGAACAGCTTAACAACACACCAGAGGGGACACCTGGAGACAACAACAGAGAGATAGAACAGCTTAACAACACACCAGAGGGGACACCTGGAGACAGAGAGATAGAACAGCTTAACAACACACCAGAGGGGACACCTGGAGACAACAGAGAGATAGAACAGCTTAACAACACACCAGAGGGGACACCTGGAGACAACAGAGAGATAGAACAGCTTAACAACACACCAGAGGGGACACCTGGAGACGACAGAGAGATAGAACAGCTTAACAACACACCAGAGGGGACACCTGGAGACGACAGAGAGATAGAACAGCTTAACAACACACCAGAGGGGACACCTGGAGACAGAGAGATAGAACAGCTTAACAACACACCAGAGGGGACACCTGGAGACAACAGAGAGATAGAACAGCTTAACAACACACCAGAGGGGACACCTGGAGACAACAGAGAGATAGAACAGCTTAACAACACACCAGAGGGGACACCTGGAGACAACAGAGAGATAGAACAGCTTAACAACACACCAAAGGGGACACCTGGAGACAGAGAGATAGAACAGCTTAACAACACACCAGAGGGGACACCTGGAGACAACAGAGAGATAGAACAGCTTAACAACACACCAGAGGGGACACCTGGAGACGACAGAGAGATAGAACAGCTTAACAACACACCAGAGGGAAAACCTGGAGACAACAGAGAGATAGAACAGCTTAACAACACACCAAAGGGGACACCTGGAGACAGAGAGATAGAACAGCTTAACAACACACCAGAGGGGACACCTGGAGACAACAGAGAGATAGAACAGCTTAACAACACACCAGAGGGGACACCTGGAGACGACAGAGAGATAGAACAGCTTAACAACACACCAGAGGGGACACCTGGAGACAACAGAGAGATAGAACAGCTTAACAACACACCAGAGGGGACACCTGGAGACAACAGAGAGATAGAACAGCTTAACAACACACCAGAGGGGACACCTGGAGACAACAGAGAGATAGAACAGCTTAACAACACACCAGAGGGGACACCTGGAGACAACAGAGAGATAGAACAGCTTAACAACACACCAGAGGGGACACCTGGAGACAACAGAGAGATAGAACAGCTTAACAACACACCAGAGGGGACACCTGGAGACAGAGAGATAGAACAGCTTAACAACACACCAGAGGGGACACCTGGAGACGACAGAGAGATAGAACAGCTTAACAACACACCAGAGGGGACACCTGGAGACAACAGAGAGATAGAACAGCTTAACAACACACCAGAGGGGACACCTGGAGACAACAGAGAGATAGAACAGCTTAACAACACACCAGAGGGGACACCTGGAGACAACAGAGAGATAGAACAGCTTAACAACACACCAGAGGGGACACCTGGAGACAACAGAGAGATAGAACAGCTTAACAACACACCAGAGGGGACACCTGGAGACAACAGAGAGATAGAACAGCTTAACAACACACCAGAGGGGACACCTGGAGACTACAGAGAGATAGAACAGCTTAACAACACACCAGAGGGGACACCTGGAGACAACAGAGAGATAGAACAGCTTAACAACACACCAGAGGGGACACCTGGAGACAACAACAGAGAGATAGAACAGCTTAACAACACACCAGAGGGGACACCTGGAGACAGAGAGATAGAACAGCTTAACAACACACCAGAGGGGACACCTGGAGACAGAGAGATAGAACAGCTTAACAACACACCAGAGGGGACACCTGGAGACAACAGAGAGATAGAACAGCTTAACAACACACCAGAGGGGACACCTGGAGACAACAGAGAGATAGAACAGCTTAACAACACACCAGAGGGGACACCTGGAGACAACAGAGAGATAGAACAGCTTAACAACACACCAGAGGGGACACCTGGAGACAACAGAGAGATAGAACAGCTTAACAACACACCAGAGGGGACACCTGGAGACAACAGAGAGATAGAACAGCTTAACAACACACCAGAGGGGACACCTGGAGACAACAGAGAGATAGAACAGCTTAACAACACACCAGAGGGGACACCTGGAGACAACAGAGAGATAGAACAGCTTAACAACACACCAGAGGGGACACCTGGAGACAACAGAGAGATAGAACAGCTTAACAACACACCAGAGGGGACACCTGGAGACAACAGAGAGATAGAACAGCTTAACAACACACCAGAGGGGACACCTGGAGACGACAGAGAGATAGAACAGCTTAACAACACACCAGAGGGGACACCTGGAGACAGCAGAGAGATAGAACAGCTTAACAACACACCAGAGGGGACACCTGGAGACAGCAGAGAGATAGAACAGCTTAACAACACACCAGAGGGGACACCTGGAGACAGAGAGATAGAACAGCTTAACAACACACCAGAGGGGACACCTGGAGACGACAGAGAGATAGAACAGCTTAACAACACACCAGAGGGGACACCTGGAGACAGAGAGATAGAACATCTTAACAACACACCAGAGGGGACACCTGGAGACAACAGAGAGATAGAACAGCTTAACAACACACCAGAGGGGACACCTGGAGACAACAGAGAGATAGAACAGCTTAACAACACACCAGAGGGGACACCTGGAGACAACAGAGAGATAGAACAGCTTAACAACACACCAGAGGGGACACCTGGAGACGACAGAGAGATAGAACAGCTTAACAACACACCAGAGGGGACACCTGGAGACAGAGAGATAGAACAGCTTAACAACACACCAGAGGGGACACCTGGAGACAACAGAGAGATAGAACAGCTTAACAACACACCAGAGGGGACACCTGGAGACAGAGAGATAGAACAGCTTAACAACACACCAGAGGGGACACCTGGAGACAGAGAGATAGAACAGCTTAACAACACACCAGAGGGGACACCTGGAGACGACAGAGAGATAGAACAGCTTAACAACACACCAGAGGGGACACCTGGAGACAACAGAGAGATAGAACAGCTTAACAACACACCAGAGGGGACACCTGGAGACAACAGAGAGATAGAACAGCTTAACAACACACCAGAGGGGACACCTGGAGACGACAGAGAGATAGAACAGCTTAACAACACACCAGAGGGGACACCTGGAGACGACAGAGAGATAGAACAGCTTAACAACACACCAGAGGGGACACCTGGAGACGACAGAGAGATAGAACAGCTTAACAACACACCAGAGGGGACACCTGGAGACAACAGAGAGATAGAACAGCTTAACAACACACCAGAGGGGACACCTGGAGAGTCATCTTACCATTGGCCAGTTTAGCCTGGTGTTAGCACCAACATACAAAAACTGGTCACAACAGTGGGTTAGTGCAGAGGTGTGTGACTCCAGTCAAATGACTTGGACTCAAATCTGACTGCAGACACAAATATAATGACTTGAGAGTCGACTTGATAGAAAATCAAATTACTTGAGACTTGATTTGGAGCATTGACTTGAGACTGATGACTTGAAATGGTCTGGCCAGGTTTAGTAAAGTTTTGTCACTCATTTTGTAGCACCGAGTCTCCATGGATTACTCTCCACACAGCCAGAGGCAGTAGCAGCAGCATCGCATTTGATTGGCTAGTGAAACGCACACTCGGCCCTCTGATTGGACCAGCAAACTGTCAATCATCACAGGTCAGGTGAGCTAGCGAACAGAGTGCTGCTGTGCTGTTCAGCTCTAGGATCAGCTGCAGAGAGAGAGGACTGCCATAAATAAATATACAGCTAGGATCAGCTGCAGAGAGAGAGGACTGCCATAAATAAATATACAGCTAGGATCAGCTGCAGAGAGAGAGGACTGCCATAAATAAATATACAGCTAGGATCAGCTGCAGAGAGGGAGGACTGCCATAAATAAATATACAGCTAGGATCAGCTGCAGAGAGGGAGGACTGCCATAAATAAATATACAGCTAGGATCAGCTGCAGAGAGAGAGGACTGCCATAAATAAATATACAGCTAGGATCAGCTGCAGAGAGAGAGGACTGCCATAAATAAATATACAGCTAGGATCAGCTGCAGAGAGAGAGGACTGCCATAAATAAATATACAGCTAGGATCAGCTGCAGAGAGAGAGGACTGCCATAAATAAATATACAGCTAGGATCAGCTGCAGAGAGAGAGAGGACTGCCATAAATAAATATACAGCTAGGATCAGCTGCAGAGAGAGAGGACTGCCATAAATAAATATACAGCTAGGATCAGCTGCAGAGAGAGAGGACTGCCATAAATAAATATACAGCTAGGATCAGCTGCAGAGAGAGAGGACTGCCATAAATAAATATACAGCTAGGATCAGCTGCAGAGAGAGAGGACTGCCATAAATAAATATACAGCTAGGATCAGCTGCAGAGAGAGAGGACTGCCATAAATAAATATACAGCTAGGATCAGCTGCAGAGAGAGAGGACTGCCATAAATAAATATACAGCTAGGATCAGCTGCAGAGAGAGAGGACTGCCATAAATACATATACAGCTAGGATCAGCTGCAGAGAGAGAGGACTGCCATAAATAAATATACAGCTAGGATCAGCTGCAGAGAGAGAGGACTGCCATAAATAAATATACAGCTAGGATCAGCTGCAGAGAGAGAGGACTGCCATAAATAAATATACAGCTAGGATCAGCTGCAGAGAGAGAGGACTGCCATAAATAAATATACAGCTAGGATCAGCTGCAGAGAGGGAGGACTGCCATAAATAAATATACAGCTAGGATCAGCTGCAGAGAGGGAGGACTGCCATAAATAAATATACAGCTAGGATCAGCTGCAGAGAGAGAGGACTGCCATAAATAAATATACAGCTAGGATCAGCTGCAGAGAGGGAGGACTGCCATAAATAAATATACAGCTAGGATCAGCTGCAGAGAGAGAGGACTGCCATAAATAAATATACAGCTAGGATCAGCTGCAGAGAGAGGACTGCCATAAATAAATATACAGCTAGGATCAGCTGCAGAGAGAGAGGACTGCCATAAATAAATATGCAGCTAGGATCAGCTGCAGAGAGAGAGGACTGCCATAAATAAATATACAGCTAGGATCAGCTGCAGAGAGAGAGGACTGCCATAAATAAATATACAGCTAGGATCAGCTACAGAGAGAGAGGACTGCCATAAATAAATATGCAGCTAGGATCAGCTGCAGAGAGAGAGAGGACTGCCATAAATAAATATGCAGCTAGGATCAGCTGCAGAGAGAGAGGACTGCCATAAATAAATATGCAGCTAGGATCAGCTGCAGAGAGAGAGAGGACTGCCATAAATAAATATGCAGCTACGAAAATGGTTTGGTGATCAAGGATATTAACGGTTTACTTTGCAAGATCACCAGTTGTGAATGGAGCATCAAGCGACCACTACTAGCATAGATCTATTGGCCTATTGGAATGT
>NW_028165305.1:60000-75000 GCF_964263955.1 Coregonus lavaretus
ACCTGTCCAGCGGTCCCAGCCACCACCAGTCTATCTCTCTGTGTGTGTGTGTTCTGTACCTGTCCAGCGGTCCCAGCCACCACCAGTCTATCTCTCTGTGTGTGTGTGTTCTGTACCTGTCCAGCGGTCCCAGCCACCACCAGTCTATCTCTCTGTGTGTGTGTGTGTTCTGTACCTGTCCAGCGGTCCCAGCCACCACCAGTCTATCTCTCTCTGTGTGTGTGTGTTCTGTACCTGTCCAGCGGTCCCAGCCACCACCAGTCTATCTCTCTGTGTGTGTGTTCTGTACCTGTCCAGCGGTCCCAGCCACCACCAGCCTATCTCTCTGTGTGTGTGTGTTCTGTACCTGTCCAGCGGTCCCAGCCACCACCAGTCTATCTCTCTGTGTGTGTGTGTGTTCTGTACCTGTCCAGCGGTCCCAGCCACCACCAGTCTATCTCTCTGTGTGTGTGTGTGTTCTGTACCTGTCCAGCGGTCCCAGCCACCACCAGTCTATCTCTCTGTGTGTGTGTGTTCTGTACCTGTCCAGCGGTCCCAGCCACCACCAGTCTATCTCTCTCTGTGTGTGTGTGTTCTGTACCTGTCCAGCGGTCCCAGCCACCACCAGTCTATCTCTCTGTGTGTGTGTTCTGTACCTGTCCAGCGGTCCCAGCCACCACCAGTCTATCTCTCTGTGTGTGTGTGTTCTGTACCTGTCCAGCGGTCCCAGCCACCACCAGTCTATCTCTCTGTGTGTGTGTGTGTTCTGTACCTGTCCAGCGGTCCCAGCCACCACCAGTCTATCTCTCTGTGTGTGTGTTCTGTACCTGTCCAGCGGTCCCAGCCACCACCAGTCTATCTCTCTGTGTGTGTGTTCTGTACCTGTCCAGCGGTCCCAGCCACCACCAGTCTATCTCTCTCTGTGTGTGTGTGTGTTCTGTACCTGTCCAGCGGTCCCAGCCACCACCAGTCTATCTCTCTCTGTGTGTGTGTGTTCTGTACCTGTCCAGCGGTCCCAGCCACCACCAGTCTATCTCTCTGTGTGTGTGTGTTCTGTACCTGTCCAGCGGTCCCAGCCACCACCAGTCTATCTCTCTGTGTGTGTGTGTTCTGTACCTGTCCAGCGGTCCCAGCCACCACCAGTCTATCTCTCTCTGTGTGTGTGTGTTCTGTACCTGTCCAGCGGTCCCAGCCACCACCAGTCTATCTCTCTGTGTGTGTGTGTGTTCTGTACCTGTCCAGCGGTCCCAGCCACCACCAGTCTATCTCTCTCTGTGTGTGTGTGTGTTCTGTACCTGTCCAGCGGTCCCAGCCACCACCAGTCTATCTCTCTGTGTGTGTGTGTTCTGTACCTGTCCAGCGGTCCCAGCCACCACCAGTCTATCTCTCTCTGTGTGTGTGTTCTGTACCTGTCCAGCGGTCCCAGCCACCACCAGTCTATCTCTCTCTGTGTGTGTGTGTGTTCTGTACCTGTCCAGCGGTCCCAGCCACCACCAGTCTATCTCTCTGTGTGTGTGTGTTCTGTACCTGTCCAGCGGTCCCAGCCACCACCAGTCTATCTCTCTGTGTGTGTGTGTTCTGTACCTGTCCAGCGGTCCCAGCCACCACCAGTCTATCTCTCTGTGTGTGTGTGTTCTGTACCTGTCCAGCGGTCCCAGCCACCACCAGTCTATCTCTCTGTGTGTGTGTGTGTTCTGTACCTGTCCAGCGGTCCCAGCCACCACCAGTCTATCTCTCTGTGTGTGTGTGTTCTGTACCTGTCCAGCGGTCCCAGCCACCACCAGTCTATCTCTCTGTGTGTGTGTGTGTTCTGTACCTGTCCAGCGGTCCCAGCCACCACCAGTCTATCTCTCTGTGTGTGTGTTCTGTACCTGTCCAGCGGTCCCAGCCACCACCAGTCTATCTCTCTCTGTGTGTGTGTTCTGTACCTGTCCAGCGGTCCCAGCCACCACCAGTCTATCTCTCTGTGTGTGTGTTCTGTACCTGTCCAGCGGTCCCAGCCACCACCAGTCTATCTCTCTGTGTGTGTGTGTGTTCTGTACCTGTCCAGCGGTCCCAGCCACCACCAGCCTATCTCTCTGTGTGTGTGTGTGTGTTCTGTACCTGTCCAGCGGTCCCAGCCACCACCAGTCTATCTCTCTGTGTGTGTGTGTGTTCTGTACCTGTCCAGCGGTCCCAGCCACCACCAGCCTATCTCTCTGTGTGTGTGTGTGTTCTGTACCTGTCCAGCGGTCCCAGCCACCACCAGCCTATCTCTCTGTGTGTGTGTGTGTGTTCTGTACCTGTCCAGCGGTCCCAGCCACCACCAGCCTATCTCTCTGTGTGTGTGTGTGTTCTGTACCTGTCCAGCGGTCCCAGCCACCACCAGCCTATCTCTCTGTGTGTGTGTGTTCTGTACCTGTCCAGCGGTCCCAGCCACCACCAGCCTATCTCTCTGTGTGTGTGTTCTGTACCTGTCCAGCGGTCCCAGCCACCACCAGCCTATCTCTCTGTGTGTGTGTTCTGTACCTGTCCAGCGGTCCCAGCCACCACCAGTCTATCTCTCTGTGTGTCTCTGTGTTCTGTACCTGTCCAGCGGTCCCAGCCACCACCAGCCTATCTCTCTGTGTGTGTGTGTTCTGTACCTGTCCAGCGGTCCCAGCCACCACCAGCCTATCTCTCTGTGTGTGTGTTCTGTACCTGTCCAGCGGTCCCAGCCACCACCAGCCTATCTCTCTGTGTGTGTGTTCTGTACCTGTCCAGCGGTCCCAGCCACCACCAGTCTATCTCTCTGTGTGTCTCTGTGTTCTGTACCTGTCCAGCGGTCCCAGCCACCACCAGTCTATCTCTCTGTGTGTGTGTGTGTTCTGTACCTGTCCAGCGGTCCCAGCCACCACCAGTCTGCAGCTGTGTTTACAGAGACTGATCTTCTGGATCCCCAGACGAGGATCATCACTATACGGATCAAAACAACCCACCTGGAACACACACCATCATCATCATCACCATCATCATCATCATCATCATTACTACAGACACCAGCAACCCAGCAGGAGTCTCTATAATACATTCAATTACTAAAACGTTATTTATCCCAGAGGGGGAATCAGGCCAACATGTTATTTATCCCTGAGGGGGAATCAGGCCAACACGTTATTTATCCCAGAGGGGGAATCAGGCCAACATGTTATTTATCCCAGAGGGGGAATCAGGCCAACACGTTATTTATCCCAGAGGGGGAATCAGGCCAACACGTTATTTATCCCAGAGGGGGAATCAGGCCAACATGTTATTTATCCCAGAGGGGGAATCAGGCCAACACGTTATTTATCCCAGAGGGGGAATCAGGCCAACATGTTATTTATCCCAGAGGGGGAATCAGGCCAACATGTTATTTATCCCAGAGGGGGAATCAGGCCAACACGTTATTTATCCCAGAGGGGGAATCAGGCCAACACGTTATTTATCCCAGAGGGGGAATCAGGCCAACACGTTATTTATCCCAGAGGGGGAATCAGGCCAACACGTTATTTATCCCAGAGGGGGAATCAGGCCAACACGTTATTTATCCCAGAGGGGGAATCAGGCCAACACGTTATTTATCCCAGAGGGGGAATCAGGCCAACACGTTATTTATCCCAGAGGGGGAATCAGGCCAACACGTTATTTATCCCAGAGGGGGAATCAGGCCAACACGTTATTTATCCCAGAGGGGGAATCAGGCCAACACGTTATTTATCCCAGAGGGGGAATCAGGCCAACACGTTATTTATCCCAGAGGGGGAATCAGGCCAACATGTTATTTATCCCAGAGGGGGAATCAGGCCAACACGTTATTTATCCCAGAGGGGGAATCAGGCCAACATGTTATTTATCCCAGAGGGGGAATCAGGCCAACATGTTATTTATCCCAGAGGGGGAATCAGGCCAACACGTTATTTATCCCAGAGGGGGAATCAGGCCAACATGTTATTTATCCCAGAGGGGGAATCAGGCCAACACGTTATTTATCCCAGAGGGGGAATCAGGCCAACACGTTATTTATCCCAGAGGGGGAATCAGGCCAACACGTTATTTATCCCAGAGGGGGAATCAGGCCAACACGTTATTTATCCCAGAGGGGGAATCAGGCCAACACGTTATTTATCCCAGAGGGGGAATCAGGCCAACACGTTATTTATCCCAGAGGGGGAATCAGGTCAACACGTTATTTATCCCAGAGGGGGAATCAGGCCAACACGTTATTTATCCCAGAGGGGGAATCAGGCCAACACGTTATTTATCCCAGAGGGGGAATCAGGCCAACACGTTATTTATCCCAGAGGGGGAATCAGGCCAACACGTTATTTATCCCAGAGGGGGAATCAGGCCAACACGTTATTTATCCCAGAGGGGGAATCAGGCCAACACGTTATTTATCCCAGAGGGGGAATCAGGCCAACACGTTATTTATCCCAGAAGGGGAATCAGGCCAACATGTCTTCATTGTTTTCTAACAACCAAATTCAATCAAATGTATTTTAGAATTCCCTATTTTCATCAGCAGTTTTCACAAAGTACTTTACAGATCACCAACCTAAAACCCCAAAGAACAAGTAATGCAGTAGTAGTAGTAGTAGTAGTAGTATAGTAGTAGTAGTAGTAGTAGTAGTAGTAGTAGTAGTAGTATAGTAGTAGTGGTAGTAGTAGTAGTAGTAGTAGTAGTAGTATAGTAGTAGTAGTAGTAGTATAGTAGTAGTAGTATAGTAGTAGTAGTAGTAGTATAGTAGTATAGTAGTAGTAGTATTGTTGTAGTAGTAGTATTGTAGTAGGAGTGTAAGTTGAGGAGAGACTGACATGCATGTTACTGACACTTTCCCTCCATGTATAATATAATATAATAATAATATGCCATTTAGCAGACGCTTTTATCCAAAGCGACTTACAGTCATGTGTGCATCAATTTTTACGTATGGGTGGTCCCGGGGATCGAACCCACTACCCTGGCGTTACAAGCGCCGTGCTCTACCAATCGAGCTACAGAGGATCGTAGTACGATACGTGCTGCTTTGTTCATGGACCAACTGTAATTTACCCATGTCCTTCTTTGCCGCACATAACCACACAGCTGGGCAGTAGTCCAGGTGCGACAAAACTAGGGCCTGTAGGACCTGTCTGGTCGACTGAGATGTCAAGAAGGCAGAGCAACGCCCTATCACGGACAGACCTCTTCCCATTTTAGCAACCATTGAGTCTATATGTTTTGACCATGACAGCTTGCTATCTAGGGTTACACCCAGCAGTTTAGTCTCCTCAACTTGCTCAATAGCAACATTATTCAATAATAGATCTAAATGAGGTTTAGCGTTGAAGGAATGATTTGTCCCAAAAATGATGCTTTTAGTTTGAGATATTTTGCACCAGCCTATTTTAGTTACCCATTCTAAAACTGCCTGGAGCTCTATGTTAAGGGTGTCAGTTATTTATTTTGCTGTTGCAGTCGACGTGTATGCTGTTGAGTCGTCAGCGTACAGACACACAGGCTTTATTCAAGGTCAGGGGAAGGTCATTAGTAATAACAGAAAACAAAAGTTTGCTAAGCACCTGTAACAGGCTGATTGGTCGGCCGTTTGAACCATTAAAAGGTGTTCTGATATTCTTGGGTAGTGGATTTGACCTTTGCCCCCCTCCATATCTGAGGTCACACACCATCTTCTAGGCTTACATTTTTAACTTTAGGACAGAGGTCAGGGGTGTGTTTGTGTTTATTATGGATCCCCATTAGTTCCTGCCAAGGCAGCAGCTACTCTTCCTGGGGTTTATTATGGATCCCCATTAGTTCCTGCCAAGGCAGCAGCTACTCTTCCTGGGGTTTATTATGGATCCCCATTAGTTCCTGCCAAGGCAGCAGCTACTCTTCCTGGGGTTTATTATGGATCCCCATTAGTTCCTGCCAAGGCAGCGGCTACTCTTCCTGGGGTTTATTATGGATCCCCATTAGTTCCTGCCAAGGCAGCGGCTACTCTTCCTGGGGTTTATTATGGATCCCCATTAGTTCCTGCCAAGGCAGCAGCTACTCTTCCTGGGGTTTATTATGGATCCCCATTAGTTCCTGCCAGGAACCCCAGGAAGAGTAGCTGCTGGTGTGTGTGTGTGTGAGTGTGTGTGTGTGTCTGCATGTGTGTGTGTGTCTGTGTGTGTGTGTGTGTCTGTGTGTGTGTGTGTGTCTGCATGTGTCTGCATGTGTGTGTGTTCTGACCTTCCTGAAAGGAGGCCACTCCTCCTCCTGCAGTGCTTCGGGGTCGTTGACAGGGTCCAGGAGGTCGTCGTTAGGGTAACAGTCGGTATGGAAGACGTTAGCCGTGCTGAGCTTGTAGACAGGAGTCAGGGCCACACCAGACACATCCCAGAACCGCACGGTACCGTCCTCATGCCTGCACACACACACACACACACACACACACACACACACACACACACACACACACACACAAAGAACATGGTGGTGGCAGTAGGAAGACTACAAAGGACTGTGTGTGTGTGTGTGTGTGTGTGTGTGTGTGTGTGTGTGTGTGTGTTTACCCTGTCAGCAACAGCTCCTGTTGTTTGGGCGGGGGCGCTAGATTCTTCCCTCCACATATCGGCCAACTCTATACACACACACACACACACACAGAGTTGTAGGTTAGATGACAGATGCCCACATTGCAGCAGAGAGACTAAGAAGTGAATAAGGCCTCATTCATCCAGCTGTGAACGCATGTCCCTCTGATGACCTCTGACCCCTCTGTTCATCCCTCTAACCCCTCTGTTCATCCCTCTAACCCCTCTGTTCATCCCTCTGACCCCTCTGTTCATCCCTCTAACCACTCTGTTCATCCCTCTAACCCCTCTGTTCATCCCTCTGACCCCTCTGTTCATCCCTCTGACCCCTCTGTTCATCCCTCTGACCCCTCTGTTCATCCCTCTAACCCCTCTGATGACCTCTGACCCCTCTGTTCATCCCTCTAACCCCTCTGTTCATCCCTCTGACCCCTCTGTTCATCCCTCTAACCCCTCTGTTCATCCCTCTGACCCCTCTGTTCATCCCTCTAACCCCTCTGTTCATCCCTCTAACCCCTCTGTTCATCCCTCTGACCCCTCTGTTCATCCCTCTAACCCCTCTGTTCATCCCTCTGACCCCTCTGTTCATCCCTCTGACCCCTCTGTTCATCCCTCTGACCCCTCTGTTCATCCCTCTAACCCCTCTGTTCATCCCTCTGTTCATCCCTCTAACCCCTCTGTTCATCCCTCTAACCCCTCTGTTCATCCCTCTAACCCCTCTGTCCATCCCTCTAACCACTCTGTTCATCCCTCTAACCCCTCTGTTCATCCCTCTGACCCCTCTGTTCATCCCTCTAACCCCTCTGTTCATCCCTCTGTTCATCCCTCTGACCCCTCTGTTCATCCCTCTGACCCCTCTGTTCATCCCTCTAACCCCTCTGTTCATCCCTCTAACCCCTCTGTTCATCCCTCTAACCCCCTCTGTTCATCCCTCTAACCCCTCTGTTCATCCCTCTGACCCCTCTGTTCATCCCTCTGACCCCTCTGTTCATCCCTCTGACCCCTCTGTTCATCCCTCTAACCCCTCTGTTCATCCCTCTGACCCCTCTGTTCATCCCTCTGACCCCTCTGTTCATCCCTCTGACCCCTCTGTTCATCCCTCTGACCCCTCTGTTCATCCCTCTGACCCCTCTGTTCATCCCTCTAACCCCTCTGTTCATCCCTCTGACCCCTCTGTTCATCCCTCTGACCCCTCTGTTCATCCCTCTAACCCCTCTGTTCATCCCTCTAACCCCTCTGTTCATCCCTCTAACCCCTCTGTTCATCCCTCTAACCCCTCTGTTCATCCCTCTGACCCCTCTGTTCATCCCTCTGACCCCTCTGTTCATCCCTCTGACCCCTCTGTTCATCCCTCTGACCCCTCTGTTCATCCCTCTAACCCCTCTGTTCATCCCTCTAACCCCTCTGTTCATCCCTCTAACCCCTCTGTTCATCCCTCTGACCCCTCTGTTCATCCCTCTGACCCCTCTGTTCATCCCTCTAACCCCTCTGTTCATCCCTCTAACCCCTCTGTTCATCCCTCTGACCCCTCTGTTCATCCCTCTAACCCCTCTAACCCCTCTGTTCATCCCTCTAATCCCCTCTGTTCATCCCTCTAACCCCTCTGTTCATCCCTCTAACCCCTCTGTTCATCCCTCTAACCCCTCTGTTCATCCCTCTGACCCCTCTGTTCATCCCTCTAACCCCTCTGATGACCTCTAACCCCTCTGTTCATCCCTCTAACCCCTCTGACCCCTCTGTTCATCCCTCTAACCCCTCTGTTCATCCCTCTAACCCCTCTGTTCATCCCTCTGACCCCTCTGTTCATCCCTCTGACCCCTCTGTTCATCCCTCTGACCCCTCTGTTCATCCCTCTGACCCCTCTGTTCATCCCTCTGACCCCTCTGTTCATCCCTCTAACCCCTCTGATGACCTCTAACCCCTCTGTTCATCCCTCTGACCCCTCTGTTCATCCTTCTGACCCCTCTGTTCATCCCTCTGACCCCTCTGTTCATCCCTCTGACCCCTCTGTTCATCCCTCTAACCCCTCTGTTCATCCCTCTAACCCCCTCTGTTCATCCCTCTAACCCCTCTGTTCATCCCTCTGACCCCTCTGTCCATCCCTCTGACCCCTCTGTCCATCCCTCTGACCCCTCTGTTCATCCCTCTGTTCATCCCTCTGACCCCTCTGTTCATCCCTCTAACCCCTCTGTTCATCCCTCTAACCCCCTCTGTTCATCCCTCTAACCCCTCTGACCCCTCTGTTCATCCCTCTGACCCCTCTGTTCATCCCTCTAACCCCTCTGTTCATCCCTCTGTTCATCCCTCTGACCCCTCTGTTCATCCCTCTGACCCCTCTGTCCATCCCTCTGACCCCTCTGTTCATCCCTCTGACCCCTCTGTTCATCCCTCTGACCCCTCTGTTCATCCCTCTGACCCCTCTGTTCATCCCTCTGACCCCTCTGTTCATCCCTCTGACCCCTCTGTTCATCCCTCTAACCCCTCTGTTCATCCCTCTGACCCCTCTGTTCATCCCTCTAACCCCCTCTGTTCATCCCTCTAACCCCCTCTGTTCATCCCTCTAACCCCTCTGTCCATCCCTCTGACCCCTCTGTTCATCCCTCTGTTCATCCCTCTAACCCCTCTGTTCATCCCTCTAACCCCTCTGTTCATCCCTCTAACCCCTCTGTTCATCCCTCTAACCCCTCTGTTCATCCCTCTAACCCCTCTGTTCATCCCTCTAACCCCCTCTGTTCATCCCTCTAACCCCTCTGTTCATCCCTCTGACCCCTCTGTTCATCCCTCTGACCCCTCTGTTCATCCCTCTAACCCCTCTGTTCATCCCTCTGACCCCTCTGTTCATCCCTCTAACCCCTCTGTTCATCCCTCTGACCCCTCTGTTCATCCCTCTGACCCCTCTGTTCATCCCTCTAACCCCGCTGTTCATCCCTCTAACCCATCTGATGACCTCTAATCCCTCTGTTCATCCCTCTAACCCCTCTGATGACCTCTAACCCCTCTGTTCATCCCTCTGACCCCTCTGTTCATCCCTCTAACCCCTCTGTTCATCCCTCTGACCCCTCTGTCCATCCCTCTGACCCCTCTGTCCATCCCTCTGACCCCTCTGTTCATCCCTCTAACCCCTCTGTTCATCCCTCTGACCCCTCTGTTCATCCCTCTGACCCCTCTGTTCATCCCTCTAACCCCTCTGTTCATCCCTCTGACCCCTCTGTTCATCCCTCTGACCCCTCTGTCCATCCCTCTGACCCCTCTGTCCATCCCTCTGACCCCTCTGTTCATCCCTCTAACCCCTCTGTTCATCCCTCTGACCCCCTCTGTTCATCCCTCTGACCCCTCTGTTCATCCCTCTGACCCCTCTGTTCATCCCTCTAACCCCTCTGTTCATCCCTCTAACCCCTCTGTTCATCCCTCTGACCCCTCTGTTCATCCCTCTAACCCCTCTGTTCATCCCTCTAACCCCTCTAACCCCTCTGTTCATCCCTCTGACCCCTCTGTTCATCCCTCTAACCCCCTCTGTTCATCCCTCTAACCCCCTCTGTTCATCCCTCTAACCCCCTCTGTTCATCCCTCTAACCCCTCTGTTCATCCCTCTAACCCCTCTGTTCATCCCTCTGACCCCTCTGATGACCTCTAACCCCTCTGTTCATCCCTCTGACCCCTCTGTTCATCCCTCTGACCCCTCTGTTCATCCCTCTGACCCCTCTGTTCATCCCTCTAACCCCTCTGTTCATCCCTCTGACCCCCTCTGTTCATCCCTCTGACCCCCTCTGTTCATCCCTCTGACCCCTCTGTTCATCCCTCTGACCCCTCTGTTCATCCCTCTGACCCCTCTGTTCATCCCTCTGACCCCTCTGTTCATCCCTCTAACCCCTCTGATGACCTCTAACCCCTCTGTTCATCCCTCTAACCCCTCTGTTCATCCCTCTGACCCCTCTGTTCATCCCTCTAACCCCTCTAACCCCTCTGTTCATCCCTCTGACCCCTCTGTTCATCCCTCTGACCCCTCTGTTCATCCCTCTGACCCCTCTGTTCATCCCTCTAACCCCTCTGATGACCTCTAACCCCTCTGTTCATCCCTCTAACCCCTCTGTTCATCCCTCTAACCCCTCTGTTCATCCCTCTGACCCCTCTGTTCATCCCTCTAACCCCTCTAACCCCTCTGTTCATCCCTCTGACCCCTCTGTTCATCCCTCTAACCCCTCTGTTCATCCCTCTGACCCCCTCTGTTCATCCCTCTAACCCCTCTGTTCATCCCTCTGACCCCTCTGTTCATCCCTCTGACCCCTCTGTTCATCCCTCTAACCCCTCTGTTCATCCCTCTAACCCCTCTGTTCATCCCTCTGACCCCTCTGTTCATCCCTCTAACCCCTCTGTTCATCCCTCTAACCCCTCTGTTCATCCCTCTAACCCCTCTGTTCATCCCTCTGACCCCTCTGTCCATCCCTCTGACCCCTCTGATGACCTCTAACCCCTCTGTTCATCCCTCTGACCCCTCTGTTCATCCCTCTGACCCCTCTGTTCATCCCTCTGACCCCTCTGTTCATCCCTCTGACCCCTCTGTTCATCCCTCTGACCCCTCTGATGACCTCTAACCCCTCTGTTCATCCCTCTAACCCCTCTGTTCATCCCTCTAACCCCTCTGTTCATCCCTCTAACCCCTCTGTTCATCCCTCTGACCCCTCTGTTCATCCCTCTGACCCCTCTGTTCATCCCTCTGACCCCTCTGTTCATCCCTCTGACCCCTCTGTTCATCCCTCTGACCCCTCTGATGACCTCTAACCCCTCTGTTCATCCCTCTAACCCCTCTGTTCATCCCTCTAACCCCTCTGTTCATCCCTCTGACCCCTCTGTTCATCCCTCTGACCCCTCTGTTCATCCCTCTGACCCCTCTGTTCATCCCTCTGATGACCTCTAACCCCTCTGTTCATCCCTCTAACCCCTCTGTTCATCACTCTAACCCCTCTGTTCATCCCTCTAACCCCTCTGTTCATCCCTCTAACCCCTCTGTTCATCCCTCTGACCCCTCTGTTCATCCCTCTGACCCCTCTGTTCATCCCTCTAACCCCTCTGTTCATCCCTCTAACCCCTCTGTTCATCCCTCTAACCCCTCTGTTCATCCCTCTGACCCCTCTGTTCATCCCTCTGACCCCTCTGTTCATCCCTCTGACCCCTCTGTTCATCCCTCTGACCCCTCTGATGACCTCTAACCCCTCTGTTCATCCCTCTAACCCCTCTGTTCATCCCTCTATCCCCTCTGTTCATCCCTCTAACCCCTCTGTTCATCCCTCTAACCCTTCTGTTCATCCCTCTAACCCCTCTGTTCATCCCTCTAACCCCTCTGTTCATCCCTCTGACCCCTCTGTTCATCCCTCTGACCCCTCTGTTCATCCCTCTAACCCCTCTGTTCATCCCTCTAACCCCTCTGATCATCCCTCTGACCCCTCTGTTCATCCCTCTGACCCCTCTGTTCATCCCTCTGACCCCTCTGTTCATCCCTCTGACCCCTCTGTTCATCCCTCTGACCCCTCTGTTCATCCCTCTAACCCCTCTGTTCATCCCTCTATCCCCTCTGTTCCAGTGCCAACTCCAACCCTCCCTGGCCCTGCTGCAGGCTGGTATGATATACCAGAACACCAGCTGTGTGTGTGTGTTCTCTAAGCTCCATCGGATCAAACAGCTGCTTTTGGCTGCAAAGCCTTTAACTATGGACACCTGCTGCTAAGCTAACAACGCTAATACAGACTAACCTGCTGCTAAGCTAACAACGCTAACACAGAGTAACCTGCTGCTAAGCTAACAACGCTAACACAGAGTAACCTGCTGCTAAGCTAACAACGCTAATACAGAGTAACCTGCTGCTAAGCTAACAACGCTAACACAGAGTAACCTGCTGCTAAGCTAACAACGCTAATACAGAGTAACATGCTGCTAAGCTAACAACGCTAATACAGACTAACCTGCTGCTAAGCTAACAACGCTAATACAGAGTTAACCTAACCCTAACCCCCAACCTAACGTATGAATAACAAATAGAAAGGTTAACCTAACCCTAACCCCCACCCTAACGTATGAATAACAAAGAGAAGGTTAACCTAACCCTAACCCCCCACCCTAACGTATGAATAACAAAGAGAAGGTTAACCTAACCCTAACCCTAACCCCCCACCCTAACGTATGAATAACAAATAGAAAGGTTAACCTAACCCTAACCCCCACCCTAACGTATGAATAACAAAGAGAAGGTTAACCTAACCCTAACCCTAACCCCCACCCTAACGTATGAATAACAAAGAGAAAGTTAACCTAACCCTAACCCCCACCCTAACGTATGAATAACAAAGAGAAAGTTAACCTAACCCTAACCCCCCATCCTAACGTATGAATAACAAAGAGAAGGTTAACCTAACCCTAACCCCCACCCTAACGTATGAATAACAAAGAGAAGGTTAACCTAACCCTAACCCTAACCCCCCACCCTAACGTATGAATAACAAAGAGAAGGTTAACCTAACCCTAACCCTAACCCCCCACCCTAACGTATGAATAACAAAGAGAAGGTTAACCTAACCCTAACCCCCCACCCTAACGTATGAATAACAAAGAGAAGGTTAACCTAACCCTAACCCCCCACCCTAACGTATGAATAACAAAGAGAAGGTTAACCTAACCCTAACCCCCACCCTAACGTATGAATAACAAAGAGAAGGTTAACCTAACCCTAACCCTAACCCCCCACCCTAACGTATGAATAACAAAGAGAAGGTTAACCTAACCCTAACCCTAACCCCCCACCCTAACGTATGAATAACAAAGAGAAGGTTAACCTAACCCTAACCCCCACCCTAACGTATGAATAACAAAGAGAAGGTTAACCTAACCCTAACCCCCCACCCTAACGTATGAATAACAAAGAGAAGGTTAACCTAACCCTAACCCCCACCCTAACGTATGAATAACAAAGAGAAGGTTAACCTAACCCTAACCCCCACCCTAACGTATGAATAACAAAGAGAAGGTTAACCTAACCCTAACCCTAACCCCCCACCCTAACGTATGAATAACAAAGAGAAGGTTAACCTAACCCTAACCCCCACCCTAACGTATGAATAACAAAGAGAAGGTTAACCTAACCCTAACCCTAACCCCCCACCCTAACGTATGAATAACAAAGAGAAGGTTAACCTAACCCTAACCCTAACCCCCCACCCTAACGTATGAATAACAAAGAGAAGGTTAACCTAACCCTAACCCCCACCCTAACGTATGAATAACAAAGAGAAGGTTAACCTAACCCTAACCCCCCACCCTAACGTATGAATAACAAAGAGAAGGTTAACCTAACCCTAACCCCCACCCTAACGTATGAATAACAAAGAGAAGGTTAACCTAACCCTAACCCTAACCCCCCACCCTAACGTATGAATAACAAAGAGAAGGTTAACCTAACCCTAACCCCCACCCTAACGTATGAATAACAAAGAGAAGGTTAACCTAACCCTAACCCCCACCCTAACGTATGAATAACAAAGAGAAGGTTAACCTAACCCTAACCCCCACCCTAACGTATGAATAACAAAGAGAAGGTTAACCTAACCCTAACCCTAACCCCCCACCCTAACGTATGAATAACAAAGAGAAGGTTAACCTAACCCTAACCCCCACCCTAACGTATGAATAACAAAGAGAAGGTTAACCTAACCCTAACCCCCACCCTAACGTATGAATAACAAAGAGAAGGCTAACCTAACCCCAACCCTAATGTGTGTGTGACAGGACAGGGACAGGGACGTGTGTGTCCAGTGTCTCACCCCGTGTGCGTGTCTCACCCCGTGTGCGTGTCTCACTCTGTGTGCCTGTTGCGTGACCTGGCTCTTGCCGGCGGCGGCCAGGCGGTCCCAGAGCTTGGCGGGGACGTTGTCCAGGTGACAGGATGTGGTGATGGCGGAGGAGTGGAGCGGGGCCAGGTAGGGAGGAGGGACAGAGGGCCACCCGGTGGTCAGGAGGTCTATCACAACCAGCTCTTCCTCCAGTAGAACCACCAGGGCTGTAGGGTCGTCATAGTCTAGAGAGGGAATACACATGTTTAATACAGGTAGCCTAGCGGTGAGGGGCGGTGGACCAATCCCAGAGCAGACTAGGGGCGGTGGACCAATCCCAGAGCAGACTAGGGGCGGTGGACCAATCCCAGAGCAGACTAGGGGCGGTGGACCAATCCCAGAGCAGACTAGGGGCGGTGGACCAATCCCAGAGCAGACTAGGGGCGGTGGACCAATCCCAGATTAGACTAGGGGCGGTAGACCAATCCCAGAGCCCTTGAGCAAGGCACTTAACCCTAATTGTGCCTGTAAGTGGCTCTGGATAAGTGTGTCTCTCACCGTGCTCCAGGTCAGCGGTGTGGACAGTGAAGAAGTCTATCACTCTGGATGTGAAGTCTAGTGTGACGTGTTGTTTGTCCTGTTG
>NW_028165305.1:77500-80000 GCF_964263955.1 Coregonus lavaretus
GTGTGTGTGTTTGTAGGGGTTAGGGTGTGTGTGTGTGTGTGTGTGTGTGTGTAGGGGTTAGTGTGTGTGTGTTTGTGTGTGTCTCTCTCTCACCGTAGGGGATGGACGAGGCCACGGGCTGGTGTGTGTAGGCGTTACCACTGGCAACAGCCCACACGTTGTACCCCCCGTCACTATGGGAACTGAGGAAGGAGCTTCCGGAACGTTCCCACACCAGGGACTCCAGCTGCTGCAGACAGACACACTGTATTTAGACCGTAGCGGAGACCCCTGGCGGCAAAACAAGGAAGTGACTAACGTCCTGACCAATGGAAGGAGAGGAGAGGAGGAGCTGCTGCAGACAGACACACTGTATTTAGACCGTAGCGGAGACCCCTGGCGGCAAAACAAGGAACTGACTAACGTCCTGACCAATGGAAGGAGAGGAGAGGAGGAGCTGCTGCAGACAGACACACTGTATTTAGACCGTAGCGGAGACCCCTGGCGGCAAAACAAGGAACTGACTAACGTCCTGACCAATGGAAGGAGAGGAGAGGAGGAAGTGACTAACGTCCTGACCAATGGAAGGAGAGGAGAGGAGGAACTGACTAACGTCCTGACCAATGGAAGGAGAGGAGAGAAGGAGCTGCTGCAGACAGACACACTGTATTTAGACCGTAGCGGAGACCCCTGGCGGCAAAACAAGGAAGTGACTAACGTCCTGACCAATGGAAGGAGAGGAGAGAAGGAGCTGCTGCAGACAGACACACTGTATTTAGACCGTAGCGGAGACCCCTGGCGGCAAAACAAGGAAGTGACTAACGTCCTGACCAATGGAAGGAGAGGAGAGGAGGAACTGACTAACGTCCTGACCAATGGAAGGAGAGGAGAGAAGGAAGTGACTAACGTCCTGACCAATGGAAGGAGAGGAGAGGAGGAACTGACTAACGTCCTGACCAATGGAAGGAGAGGAGAGGAGGAGCTGCTGCAGACAGACACACTGTATTTACACCGTAGCGGAGACCCCTGGCTGCAAAACAAGGAAGTGACTAACGTCCTGACCAATGGAAGGAGAGGAGAGGAGGAGCTGCTGCAGACAGACACACTGTATTTAGACCGTAGCGGAGACCCCTGGCGGCAAAACAAGGAAGTGACTAACGTCCTGACCAATGGAAGGAGAGGAGAGGAGGAGCTGCTGCAGACAGACACACTGTATTTAGACCGTAGCGGAGACCCCTGGCTGCAAAACAAGGAAGTGACTAACGTCCTGACCAATGGAAGGAGAGGAGAGGAGGAACTGACTAACGTCCTGACCAATGGAAGGAGAGGAGAGGAGGAACTGACTAACGTCCTGACCAATGGAAGGAGAGGAGAGGAGGAACTGACTAACATCCTGACCAATGGAAGGAGAGGAGAGGAGGAGCTATAGAGGCTACAGGGAAAGAGAGGAAGACTATTGACGAAGAGCCACGGAAGACATCCGGCTCTGCAGTGAGGTGCAGTATTATACACTGAACAACAATAATAAAACGCAACATGTAAAGTGTTGGTCCCATGTTTCAAGAGCTGGAATAAAAAGAGGCCAGACATTTTCCATACGCACAAAAATCTTATTTATTTTATGTTTTGTGCAGAAATTTGTTTCCGTCCCTGTTAGTGAGCATTTCTCCTTTGCCAAGATAATCCATCCACCCGACAGGTGTGGCATATCAAGAAGCTGATTAAACGGCATGATCATTACACAGGTGCACCTTGTGCTGGGGACAATAAAAGGCCACTCATAAAATGTGCAGTTTTTGTCACACAACACAATGCCACAGATGTCTCAAGTTTTGAGGGAGCGTGCAATTGGCATGCTGACTACAGGAATGTCCACCAGAGCTGCTGCCAGAGAATTTAATGTTAATTTCTCTACAATAAGTCGCCTCCAACGTCATTTTAGAGAATTTGGCAGTACGTCCAACCGGCCTCATAACCGCAGACCACGTGTAACCACACCAGCCCAGGACCTCTACATCCGGCTTCTTTACCTGCAGGGACCGTCTGGGGGAGGTGCTGAGTATTATTTCTGTCTGTAAAAAAGCCCTTCTGATTGGCTGGGCCTGGCTCCACAGTGGGTGGACCTATGTCTTCCCAGGCCCACCTATGGCTGCTCCCCTGCCCAGTCATGTGAAATCCATAGATTAGGGCCTAATGAATTTATTTCAATTGACTGATTTCCTTCTATGAACTTTAACTCAGTCAAATCTTAGAAATTGTTGCGTTTATATTTTTGTTCAGTGTATATTTACCTGTTTTCCCAGGAACATGTGTTCTGCGTTGCGGGTGCTGAGATCCCATAGGACGACAAGGCCTCTGCTGTAGCCAATCAGAATCTTCCCTGGCTGCTGGGGGTGTTCCTGTAACGACTCCACCGGTCCCAGAGACTTCCCACACCTGTAGTCCTCAGGTACGCTGAAAAACACCATTACCCATTAGCCAACTGTAGTCCTCAGGCACGCTGAAAAACACTGTTACCCAT
>NW_028165305.1:85000-90058 GCF_964263955.1 Coregonus lavaretus
TAGCTGCTGCCTTGGCAGGAACTAATGGGGATCCCTAATAAACCCCAGGAAGAGTAGCTGCTGCCTTGGCAGGAACTAATGGGGATCCATAATAAACCCCAGGAAGAGTAGCTGCTGCCTTGGCAGGAACTAATGGGGATCCATAATAAACCCCAGGAAGAGTAGGCTGCTGCCTTGGCAGGAACTAATGGGGATCCATAATAAACCCCAGGAAGAGTAGGCTGCTGCCTTGGCAGGAACTAATGGGGATCCATAATAAACCCCAGGAAGAGTAGGCTGCTGCCTTGGCAGGAACTAATGGGGATCCATAATAAACCCCAGGAAGAGTAGGCTGCTGCCTTGGCAGGAACTAATGGGGATCCATAATAAACCCCAGGAAGAGTAGGCTGCTGCCTTGGCAGGAACTAATGGGGATCCATAAAGAACCCCAGGAAGAGTAGCTGCTGCCTTGGCAGGAACTAATGGGGATCCATAATAAACCCCAGGAAGAGGAGCTGCTGCCTTGGCAGGAACTAATGGGGATCCCTAATAAACCCCAGGAAGAGTAGCTGCTGCCTTGGCAGGAACTAATGGGGATCCATAATAAACCCCAGGAAGAGTAGCTGCTGCCTTGGCAGGAACTAATGGGGATCCCTAATAAACCCCAGGAAGAGTAGCTGCTGCCTTGGCAGGAACTAATGGGGATCCATAATAAACCCCAGGAAGAGTAGCTGCTGCCTTGGCAGGAACTAATGGGGATCCATAATAAACCCCAGGAAGAGTAGGCTGCTGCCTTGGCAGGAACTAATGGGGATCCATAATAAACCCCAGGAAGAGTAGGCTGCTGCCTTGGCAGGAACTAATGGGGATCCATAATAAACCCCAGGAAGAGTAGGCTGCTGCCTTGGCAGGAACTAATGGGGATCCATAATAAACCCCAGGAAGAGTAGGCTGCTGCCTTGGCAGGAACTAATGGGGATCCATAATAAACCCCAGGAAGAGTAGGCTGCTGCCTTGGCAGGAACTAATGGGGATCCATAATAAACCCCAGGAAGAGTAGGCTGCTGCCTTGGCAGGAACTAATGGGGATCCATAAAGAACCCCAGGAAGAGTAGCTGCTGCCTTGGCAGGAACTAATGGGGATCCATAAAGAACCCCAGGAAGAGTAGCTGCTGCCTTGGCAGGAACTAATGGGGATCCATAAAGAACCCCAGGAAGAGTAGCTGCTGCCTTGGCAGGAACTAATGGGGATCCCTAATAAACCCCAGGAAGAGTAGCTGCTGCCTTGGCAGGAACTAATGGGGATCCCTAATAAACCCCAGGAAGAGTAGCTGCTGCCTTGGCAGGAACTAATGGGGATCCCTAATAAACCCCAGGAAGAGTAGCTGCTGCCTTGGCAGGAACTAATGGGGATCCCTAATAAACCCCAGGAAGAGTAGCTGCTGCCTTGGCAGGAACTAATGGGGATCCCTAATAAACCCCAGGAAGAGTAGCTGCTGCCTTGGCAGGAACTAATGGGGATCCCTAATAAACCCCAGGAAGAGTAGCTGCTGCCTTGGCAGGAACTAATGGGGATCCATAATAAACCCCAGGAAGAGTAGCTGCTGCCTTGGCAGGAACTAATGGGGATCCATAATAAACCCCAGGAAGAGTAGCTGCTGCCTTGGCAGGAACTAATGGGGATCCATAATAAACCCCAGGAAGAGTAGCTGCTGCCTTGGCAGGAACTAATGGGGATCCATAATAAACCCCAGGAAGAGTAGCTGCTGCCTTGGCAGGAACTAATGGGGATCCATAATAAACCCCAGGAAGAGTAGCTGCTGCCTTGGCAGGAACTAATGGGGATCCATAATAAACCCCAGGAAGAGTAGCTGCTGCCTTGGCAGGAACTAATGGGGATCCCTAATAAACCCCAGGAAGAGTAGCTGCTGCCTTGGCAGGAACTAATGGGGATCCCTAATAAACCCCAGGAAGAGTAGCTGCTGCCTTGGCAGGAACTAATGGGGATCCATAATAAACCCCAGGAAGAGTAGGCTGCTGCCTTGGCAGGAACTAATGGGGATCCATAAAGAACCCCAGGAAGAGTAGCTGCTGCCTTGGCAGGAACTAATGGGGATCCATAATAAACCCCAGGAAGAGGAGCTGCTGCCTTGGCAGGAACTAATGGGGATCCCTAATAAACCCCAGGAAGAGTAGCTGCTGCCTTGGCAGGAACTAATGGGGATCCCTAATAAACCCCAGGAAGAGTAGCTGCTGCCTTGGCAGGAACTAATGGGGATCCCTAATAAACCCCAGGAAGAGTAGCTGCTGCCTTGGCAGGAACTAATGGGGATCCCTAATAAACCCCAGGAAGAGTAGCTGCTGCCTTGGCAGGAACTAATGGGGATCCATAATAAACCCCAGGAAGAGTAGCTGCTGCCTTGGCAGGAACTAATGGGGATCCATAATAAACCCCAGGAAGAGTAGCTGCTGCCTTGGCAGGAACTAATGGGGATCCATAATAAACCCCAGGAAGAGTAGCTGCTGCCTTGGCAGGAACTAATGGGGATCCATAATAAACCCCAGGAAGAGTAGCTGCTGCCTTGGCAGGAACTAATGGGGATCCATAATAAACCCCAGGAAGAGTAGCTGCTGCCTTGGCAGGAACTAATGGGGATCCATAATAAACCCCAGGAAGAGTAGCTGCTGCCTTGGCAGGAACTAATGGGGATCCATAATAAACCCCAGGAAGAGTAGCTGCTGCCTTGGCAGGAACTAATGGGGATCCATAATAAACCCCAGGAAGAGTAGCTGCTGCCTTGGCAGGAACTAATGGGGATCCATAATAAACCCCAGGAAGAGTAGCTGCTGCCTTGGCAGGAACTAATGGGGATCCATAATAAACCCCAGGAAGAGTAGCTGCTGCCTTGGCAGGAACTAATGGGGATCCCTAATAAACCCCAGGAAGAGTAGCTGCTGCCTTGGCAGGAACTAATGGGGATCCCTAATAAACCCCAGGAAGAGTAGCTGCTGCCTTGGCAGGAACTAATGGGGATCCATAATAAACCCCAGGAAGAGTAGGCTGCTGCCTTGGCAGGAACTAATGGGGATCCATAATAAACCCCAGGAAGAGTAGCTGCTGCCTTGGCAGGAACTAATGGGGATCCATAATAAACCCCAGGAAGAGTAGCTGCTGCCTTGGCAGGAACTAATGGGGATCCCTAATAAACCCCAGGAAGAGGAGCTGCTGCCTTGGCAGGAACTAATGGGGATCCCTAATAAACCCCAGGAAGAGTAGCTGCTGCCTTGGCAGGAACTAATGGGGATCCCTAATAAACCCCAGGAAGAGTAGCTGCTGCCTTGGCAGGAACTAATGGGGATCCCTAATAAACCCCAGGAAGAGTAGCTGCTGCCTTGGCAGGAACTAATGGGGATCCCTAATAAACCCCAGGAAGAGTAGCTGCTGCCTTGGCAGGAACTAATGGGGATCCCTAATAAACCCCAGGAAGAGTAGCTGCTGCCTTGGCAGGAACTAATGGGGATCCATAATAAACCCCAGGAAGAGTAGCTGCTGCCTTGGCAGGAACTAATGGGGATCCATAATAAACCCCAGGAAGAGTAGCTGCTGCCTTGGCAGGAACTAATGGGGATCCATAATAAACCCCAGGAAGAGTAGCTGCTGCCTTGGCAGGAACTAATGGGGATCCCTAATAAACCCCAGGAAGAGTAGCTGCTGCCTTGGCAGGAACTAATGGGGATCCCTAATAAACCCCAGGAAGAGTAGCTGCTGCCTTGGCAGGAACTAATGGGGATCCCTAATAAACCCCAGGAAGAGTAGCTGCTGCCTTGGCAGGAACTAATGGGGATCCCTAATAAACCCCAGGAAGAGTAGCTGCTGCCTTGGCAGGAACTAATGGGGATCCATAATAAACCCCAGGAAGAGTAGCTGCTGCCTTGGCAGGAACTAATGGGGATCCATAATAAACCCCAGGAAGAGTAGCTGCTGCCTTGGCAGGAACTAATGGGGATCCATAATAAACCCCAGGAAGAGTAGCTGCTGCCTTGGCAGGAACTAATGGGGATCCATAATAAACCCCAGGAAGAGTAGCTGCTGCCTTGGCAGGAACTAATGGGGATCCATAATAAACCCCAGGAAGAGTAGCTGCTGCCTTGGCAGGAACTAATGGGGATCCATAATAAACCCCAGGAAGAGTAGCTGCTGCCTTGGCAGGAACTAATGGGGATCCATAATAAACCCCAGGAAGAGTAGCTGCTGCCTTGGCAGGAACTAATGGGGATCCATAATAAACCCCAGGAAGAGTAGCTGCTGCCTTGGCAGGAACTAATGGGGATCCATAATAAACCCCAGGAAGAGTAGCTGCTGCCTTGGCAGGAACTAATGGGGATCCATAATAAACCCCAGGAAGAGTAGCTGCTGCCTTGGCAGGAACTAATGGGGATCCATAATAAACCCCAGGAAGAGTAGCTGCTGCCTTGGCAGGAACTAATGGGGATCCATAATAAACCCCAGGAAGAGTAGCTGCTGCCTTGGCAGGAACTAATGGGGATCCATAATAAACCCCAGGAAGAGTAGCTGCTGCCTTGGCAGGAACTAATGGGGATCCATAATAAACCCCAGGAAGAGTAGCTGCTGCCTTGGCAGGAACTAATGGGGATCCATAATAAACCCCAGGAAGAGTAGCTGCTGCCTTGGCAGGAACTAATGGGGATCCATAATAAACCCCAGGAAGAGTAGCTGCTGCCTTGGCAGGAACTAATGGGGATCCATAATAAACCCCAGGAAGAGTAGCTGCTGCCTTGGCAGGAACTAATGGGGATCCATAATAAACCCCAGGAAGAGTAGCTGCTGCCTTGGCAGGAACTAATGGGGATCCATAATAAACCCCAGGAAGAGTAGCTGCTGCCTTGGCAGGAACTAATGGGGATCCATAATAAACCCCAGGAAGAGTAGCTGCTGCCTTGGCAGGAACTAATGGGGATCCATAATGAACCCCAGGAAGAGTAGCTGCTGCCTTGGCAGGAACTAATGGGGATCCATAATAAACCCCAGGAAGAGTAGCTGCTGCCTTGGCAGGAACT